>NW_027479275.1:0-167845 GCF_051014685.1 Ptiloglossa arizonensis | reverse complement strand
TAGGCCATTCTGGCTCAGCGTTTGGAGCAGCAGAATTGCGAAAATTTTTTGCCTTCTCAACCCATTTCTTCGCTTCAAACTCCATATCTCGCGATCGGATTGACCTAACCCAAAAAATTCCATGTGCGTCTGAAAGTAGAAACTCGCCCGATTACAACGGTATGTGATTTTTCTTTCCCTAGCCCATTCTGGTTAAAGCGATTTGGAGCAGCAGAGTTGCCGAAAGATTTGTTGTCTTCTCAACCATTTCTTAGCTTCAAAGTCCCATATCTCCGCCGAACGGATTGACCAAACCCAAAAATTCCTGCTGCGTCTGAAAGTAGAAACTCGCCGATTACACGGTATGCGTATTTTTTCCCCTAGGCCATTACACTGGATAAGCGTTTGGAGCATCAGAATTGCGAAAAATTTGTTCTCTTCTCTTCCATTTCTTAGCTTCAAACTCCCATATCTCGCGAACGGATTGACCTAACCCAAAATTTCCTATTGCATTTGAAAGTAGAAACTCGCCCGATTACAAAGGTACGTGTATTTTTCCCCTAGGCCATTCTGGTTAAGCGATTGGAGCAGCAGAATTGCGAAAAATTTGTTGTCTTCTCAACCATTTCTTAGCTTCAAGCTCCCATATCTCGCGAACGGATTGACCTAACCCAAAAATTGCTATTGCACCTGAAAGTAGAGACTCACCCGATTACAACGGTATGGGTATTTTTTCCCTAGGACATTCAGGTTAAGCGTTTGGAGCAGCAGAATTGCGAAAAATTTTTTGCCTTCTCAACCATTTCTTGGGTTCAAACTCCCATATCTCGCGAACGGATTGACCAAATCCAAAAATTCCTGCTGCGTCTGAAAGTAGAAACTCGCCCGATTACAACCTTATGCGTATTTTTTCCCTAGGCAATTCTGGTTAAGCGCTGGAGCAGCAGAAGTGCGACAAATTTGTTGTAGTCTCAACCATTTCTTAGCTTCAAACTCCCATATCTCGCGAACGGATTGACCAAACCCAAAAATTCCTATTGCACCTGAAAGTAGAAACTCGCCCGATTACAACGGTATGGGTATTTTTTCCCTAGGCCATTCTGGTTAAGCGTTTGGAGCAGCAGAATTGCGAAAAATTTTTTGCCTTCTCAACCATTTCTTGGCTTCAAACTCCCATATCTCGCGAACGGATTGACCTAACCCAAAAATTCCTATTCCATCTGAAAGTAGAAACTCGCCCGGTTACAGCGGTATGTGTATTTTTTCCCTAGGCCATTCTGGTTAAGCGTTTGGAGCAGCAGAATTGCGAAAAATTTTATGCCTTCTCAACCATTTCTTGGCTTCAAACTTCTATATCTCGCGAACGGATAGACCTAACCCAAAAATTCCTGCTGCGTGTGAAAGTAGAAACTCGCCCGATTACAACGGTATGTGTATTTTTTCCCTAGCCCATTCTGGTTAAGCGTTTGGAGCAGCAGAATTGCGAAAAATTTGTTGTCTTCTCAACCATTTCTTAGCTTCAAAGTCCCATATCTCGCGAACGGATTGACCAAACCGAAAAATTCCTGCTGCGTCTGAAAGTAGAAACTCGCCCGATTACAACGGTATGCGTATTTTTTCCCTAGGGCATTCTGGATAAGCGTTTGGAGCAGCAGAATTGCGAAAAATTTTTTGTCTTCTCAACCATTTCTTAGCTTCAAACTCCCATATCTCGCGAACGGATTGACCTAACCCAAAAATTCCTATTGCAACTGAAAGTAGAAACTCGCCCGATTACAACGATATGGGTATTTTTTCCCTAGGCAATTCTGGCTAAGCGTTTGGAGCAGCAGAATTGCGAAAAATTTCTTGCCTTCTCAACCATTTCTTGGCTTCAAACTCCCATATCCCGCGATCGGATTGACCTAACCCAAAAATTCCTGTTGCGTCTGAAAGTAGAAACTCGCCCGATTACAACGGTAAGTGTATTTTTTCCCTAGCCCATTCTGGTTAAGCGTTTGGAGCAGCAGAGTTGCGAAAGATTTGTTGTCTTCTCAACCATTTCTTAGCTTCAAAGTCCCATATCTCGCGAACGGATTGACCTAACCCAAAATTTCCTATTGCATTTGAAAGTAGAAACTCGCCCGATTACAATGGTACGTGTATTTTTCCCCTAGGCCATTCTGGTTAAGCGATTGGAGCAGCAGAATTGCGAAAAATTTGTTGTCTTCTCAACCATTTCTTAGCTTCAAAGTCCCATATCTCGCGAACGGATTGACCAAACCCAAAAATTCCTGCTGCGTCTGAAAGTAGAAACTCGCCCGATTACAACTTTATGCGTATTTTTTCCCTAGGCCATTCTGGTTAAGCGCTGGAGCAGCAGAAGTGCGACAAATTTGTTGTCTTCTCAACCATTTCTTAGCTTCAAACTCCCATATCTCGCGAACGGATTGACCTAACCCAAAAATTCCTATTGCACCTGAAAGTAGAAACTCACCCGATTACAACGGTATGTGTATATTTTCCCTTGACCATTCTGGTTAAGCGTTTGGAGCAGCAGAATTGCGAAGAATTTGTTGTCTTCTCAACCATTTCTTAGCTTCAAACTCCCATATCTCGTGAAGGGAATGACCTAACCCAAAAATTCCTATTGCATCTGAAAGTAGAAACTCGCCCGATTACAACGGTATGTGTATATTTTCCCTTGACCATTCTGGTTAAGCGTTTGGAGCAGCAGAATTGCGAAGAATTTGTTGTCTTCTGAACCATTTCTTAGCTTCAAACTCCCATATCTCGCGAACGGATTGACCTAACCAAAAAATTCCTATTGCACCTGAAAGTAGAAACTCGCCCGATTACAACGGTATGGGTATTTTTTCCCTAGGCCATTCTGGCTAAGCGTTTGGAGCAGCAGAATTGCGAAAAATTTTTTGCCTTCTCAACCATTTCTTCGCTTCAAACTCCCATATCTCGCGATCGGATTGACCTAACCCAAAAATTCCTGTTGCGTCTGAAAGTAGAAACTCGCCCGATTACAACGGTATGTGTATTTTTTCCCTAGCCCATTCTGGTTAAGCGTTTGGAGCAGCAGAGTTGCGAAAGATTTGTTGTCTTCTCAACCATTTCTTAGCTTCAAAGTCCCATATCTCGCGAACGGATTGACCAAACCCAAAAATTCCTGCTGCGTCTGAAAGTAGAAACTCGCCCGATTACAACGGTATGCGTATTTTTTCCCTAGGCCATTCTGGATAAGCGTTTGGAGCATCAGAATTGCGAAAAATTTGTTCTCTTCTCTTCCATTTCTTAGCTTCAAACTCCCATATCTCGCGAACGGATTGACCTAACCCAAAATTTCCTATTGCATTTGAAAGTAGAAACTCGCCCGATTACAAAGGTACGTGTATTTTTCCCCTAGGCCATTCTGGTTAAGCGATTGGAGCAGCAGAATTGCGAAAAATTTGTTGTCTTCTCAACCATTTCTTAGCTTCAAGCTCCCATATCTCGCGAACGGATTGACCTAACCCAAAAATTGCTATTGCACCTGAAAGTAGAGACTCACCCGATTACAACGGTATGGGTATTTTTTCCCTAGGACATTCAGGTTAAGCGTTTGGAGCAGCAGAATTGCGAAAAATTTTTTGCCTTCTCAACCATTTCTTGGGTTCAAACTCCCATATCTCGCGAACGGATTGACCAAATCCAAAAATTCCTGCTGCGTCTGAAAGTAGAAACTCGCCCGATTACAACCTTATGCGTATTTTTTCCCTAGGCAATTCTGGTTAAGCGCTGGAGCAGCAGAAGTGCGACAAATTTGTTGTAGTCTCAACCATTTCTTAGCTTCAAACTCCCATATCTCGCGAACGGATTGACCAAACCCAAAAATTCCTATTGCACCTGAAAGTAGAAACTCGCCCGATTACAACGGTATGGGTATTTTTTCCCTAGGCCATTCTGGTTAAGCGTTTGGAGCAGCAGAATTGCGAAAAATTTTTTGCCTTCTCAACCATTTCTTGGCTTCAAACTCCCATATCTCGCGAACGGATTGACCTAACCCAAAAATTCCTATTCCATCTGAAAGTAGAAACTCGCCCGGTTACAGCGGTATGTGTATTTTTTCCCTAGGCCATTCTGGTTAAGCGTTTGGAGCAGCAGAATTGCGAAAAATTTTATGCCTTCTCAACCATTTCTTGGCTTCAAACTTCTATATCTCGCGAACGGATAGACCTAACCCAAAAATTCCTGCTGCGTGTGAAAGTAGAAACTCGCCCGATTACAACGGTATGTGTATTTTTTCCCTAGCCCATTCTGGTTAAGCGTTTGGAGCAGCAGAATTGCGAAAAATTTGTTGTCTTCTCAACCATTTCTTAGCTTCAAAGTCCCATATCTCGCGAACGGATTGACCAAACCGAAAAATTCCTGCTGCGTCTGAAAGTAGAAACTCGCCCGATTACAACGGTATGCGTATTTCTTCCCTAGGGCATTCTGGATAAGCGTTTGGAGCAGCAGAATTGCGAAAAATTTTTTGTCTTCTCAACCATTTCTTAGCTTCAAACTCCCATATCTCGCGAACGGATTGACCTAACCCAAAAATTCCTATTGCAACTGAAAGTAGAAACTCGCCCGATTACAACGATATGGGTATTTTTTCCCTAGGCAATTCTGGCTAAGCGTTTGGAGCAGCAGAATTGCGAAAAATTTCTTGCCTTCTCAACCATTTCTTGGCTTCAAACTCCCATATCCCGCGATCGGATTGACCTAACCCAAAAATTCCTGTTGCGTCTGAAAGTAGAAACTCGCCCGATTACAACGGTAAGTGTATTTTTTCCCTAGCCCATTCTGGTTAAGCGTTTGGAGCAGCAGAGTTGCGAAAGATTTGTTGTCTTCTCAACCATTTCTTAGCTTCAAAGTCCCATATCTCGCGAACGGATTGACCTAACCCAAAATTTCCTATTGCATTTGAAAGTAGAAACTCGCCCGATTACAATGGTACGTGTATTTTTCCCCTAGGCCATTCTGGTTAAGCGATTGGAGCAGCAGAATTGCGAAAAATTTGTTGTCTTCTCAACCATTTCTTAGCTTCAAAGTCCCATATCTCGCGAACGGATTGACCAAACCCAAAAATTCCTGCTGCGTCTGAAAGTAGAAACTCGCCCGATTACAACTTTATGCGTATTTTTTCCCTAGGCCATTCTGGTTAAGCGCTGGAGCAGCAGAAGTGCGACAAATTTGTTGTCTTCTCAACCATTTCTTAGCTTCAAACTCCCATATCTCGCGAACGGATTGACCTAACCCAAAAATTCCTATTGCACCTGAAAGTAGAAACTCACCCGATTACAACGGTATGTGTATATTTTCCCTTGACCATTCTGGTTAAGCGTTTGGAGCAGCAGAATTGCGAAGAATTTGTTGTCTTCTCAACCATTTCTTAGCTTCAAACTCCCATATCTCGTGAAGGGAATGACCTAACCCAAAAATTCCTATTGCATCTGAAAGTAGAAACTCGCCCGATTACAACGGTATGTGTATATTTTCCCTTGACCATTCTGGTTAAGCGTTTGGAGCAGCAGAATTGCGAAGAATTTGTTGTCTTCTGAACCATTTCTTAGCTTCAAACTCCCATATCTCGCGAACGGATTGACCTAACCAAAAAATTCCTATTGCACCTGAAAGTAGAAACTCGCCCGATTACAACGGTATGGGTATTTTTTCCCTAGGCCATTCTGGTTAAGCGTTTGGAGCAGCAGAATTACGAAAAATTTTTTGCCTTCTCAACCATTTCTTGGCTTCAAACTCCCATATCTCGCGATCGGATTGACCTAACCCAAAAATTCCTGTTGCGTCTGAAAGTAGAAACTCGCCCGATTACAACGGTATGTGTATTTTTTCCCTAGGCCATTCTGGATAAGCGTTTGGAGCAGCAGAATTGCGAAAAATTTGTTCTCTTCTCTTCCATTTCTTAGCTTCAAACTCCCATATCTCGCCAACGGATTGACCTAACCCAAAAATTCCTATTGCAACTGAAAGTAGAAAATCGCCCGATTACAACGGTAAGGTATTTTTTCCCTAGGCCATTCTGGCTAAGCGTTTGGAGCAGCAGAATTGCGAAAAATTTTTTGCCTTCTCAACCATTTCTTGGCTTCAAACTCCCATATCTCGCGATCGGATTGACCTAACCCAAAAATTCCTGTTGCGTCTGAAAGTAGAAACTCGCCCGATTACAACGGTATGTGTATTTTTTCCCTAGCCCATTCTGGTTAAGCGTTTGGAGCAGCAGAGTTGCGAAAGATTTGTTGTCTTCTCAACCATTTCTTAGCTTCAAAGTCCCATATCTCGCGAACGGATTGACCAAACCCAAAATTTCCTATTGCATTTGAAAGTAGAAACTCGCCCGATTACAACGGTACGTGTATTTTTCCCCTAGGCCATTCTGGTTAAGCGATTGGAGCAGCAGAATTGCGAAAAATTTGTTGTCTTCTCAACCATTTCTTAGCTTCAAAGTCCCATATCTCGCGAACGGATTGACCAAACCCAAAAATTCCTGCTGCGTCTGAAAGTAGAAACTCGCCCGATTACAACTTTATGCGCATTTTTTCCCTAGGCCATTCTGGTTAAGCGCTGGAGCAGCAGAAGTGCGACAAATTTGTTGTCTTCTCAACCATTTCTTAGCTTCAAACTCCCATATCTCGCGAACGGATTGACCTAACCCAAAAATTGCTATTGCACCTGAAAGTAGAGACTCACCCGATTACAACGGTATGGGTATTTTTTCCCTAGGCCATTCTGGTTAAGCGCTGGAGCAGCAGAAGTGCGACAAATTTGTTGTCTTCTCAACCATTTCTTAGCTTCAAACTCCCATATCTCGCGAACGGATTGACCTAACCCAAAAATTCCTATTGCACCTGAAAGTAGAGACTCACCCGATTACAACGGTATGGGTATTTTTTCCCTAGGCCATTCTGGTTAAGCGTTTGGAGCAGCAGAAGTGCGAAAAATTTGTTGCCTTCTCAACCATTTCTTAGCTTCAAACTCCCATATCTCGCGAACGGATTGACCTAACCCAAAAATTCCTATTGCACCTGAAAGTAGAGACTCACCCGATTACAACGGTATGGGTATTTTTTCCCTAGGCCATTCTGGTTAAGCGTTTGGAGCAGCAGAAGTGCGAAAAATTTGTTGCCTTCTCAACCATTTCTTAGCTTCAAACTCCCATATCTCGCGAACGGATTGACCTAACTCAAAAATTCCTATTGCACCTGAAAGTAGAGACTCACCCGATTACAACGGTATGGGTATTTTTTCCCTAGGCCATTCTGGTTAAGCGTTTGGAGCAGCAGAATTGCGAAAAATTTTATGCCTTCTCAACCATTTCTTGGCTTCAAACTTCTATATCTCGCGAACGGATTGACCTAACCCAAAAATTCCTGCTGCGGGTGAAAGTAGAAACTCGCCCGATTACAACGGTATGTGTATTTTTTCCCTAGCCCATTCTGGTTAAGCTTTTGGAGCAGCAGAATTGCGAAAAATTTGTTGTCTTCTCAACCATTTCTTAGCTTCAAAGTCCCATATCTCGCGAACGGATTGACCAAACCGAAAAATTCCTGCTGCGTCTGAAAGTAGAAACTCGCCCGATTACAACGGTATGCGTATTTTTTCCCTAGGCCATTCTGGATAAGCGTTTGGAGCAGTAGAATTGCGAAAAATTTTTTGTCTTCTCAACCATTTCTTAGCTTCAAACTCCCATATCTCGCGAACGGATTGACCTAACCCAAAAATTCCTATTGCAACTGAAAGTAGAAACTCGCCCGATTACAACGATATGGGTATTTTTTCCCTAGGCAATTCTGGCTAAGCGTTTGGAGCAGCAGAATTGCGAAAAATTTCTTGCCTTCTCAACCATTTCTTGGCTTCAAACTCCCATATCCCGCGATCGGATTGACCTAACCCAAAAATTCCTGTTGCGTCTGAAAGTAGAAACTCGCCCGATTACAACGGTATGTGTATTTTTTCCCTAGCCCATTCTGGTTAAGCGTTTGGAGCAGCAGAGTTGCGAAAGATTTGTTGTCTTCTCAACCATTTCTTAGCTTCAAAGTCCCATATCTTGTGAACGGATTGATATAACCCAAAATTTCCTATTGCATTTGAAAGTAGAAACTCGCCCGATTACAACGGTACGTGTATTTTCCCCTAGCCAATTCTGGTTAAGCGATTGGAGCAGCAGAATTGCGAAAAATTTGTTGTCTTCTCAACCATTTCTTAGCTTCAAAGTCCCATATCTCGCGAACGGATTGACCAAACCCAAAAATTCCTGCTGCGTCTGAAAGTAGAAACTCGCCCGATTACAACTTTATGCGTATTTTTTCCCTAGGCCATTCTGGTTAAGCGCTGGAGCAGCAGAAGTGCGACAAATTTGTTGTCTTCTCAACCATTTCTTAGCTTCAAACTTCCATATCTCGCGAACGGATTGACCTAACCCAAAAATTCCTATTGCACCTGAAAGTAGAAACTCACCCGATTACAAAGGTATGTGTATATTTTCCCTTGACCATTCTGGTTAAGCGTTTGGAGCAGCAGAATTGCGAAGAGTTTGTTGTCTTCTGAACCATTTCTTAGCTTCAAACTCCCATATCTCGCGAACGGATTGACCTAACCAAAAAATTCCTATTGCACCTGAAAGTAGAAACTCGCCCGATTACAACGGTATGGGTATTTTCTCCCTAGGCCATTCTGGTTAAGCGTTTGGAGCAGCAGAATTACGAAAAATTTTTTGCCTTCTCAACCATTTCTTGGCTTCAAACTCCCATATCTCGCGATCGGATTGACCTAACCCAAAAATTCCTGTTGCGTCTGAAAGTAGAAACTCGCCCGATTACAACGGTATGTGTATTTTTTCCCTAGCCCATTCTGGTTAAGCGTTTGGAGCTGCAGAGTTGCGAAAGATTTGTTGTCTTCTCAACCATTTCTTAGCTTCAAAGTCCCATATCTCGCGAACGGATTGACCAAACCCAAAAATTCCTGCTGCGTCTGAAAGTAGAAACTCGCCCGATTACAACGGTATGCGTATTTTTTCCCTAGGCCATTCTGGATAAGCGTTTGGAGCAGCAGAATTGCGAAAAATTTGTTCTCTTCTCTTCCATTTCTTAGCTTCAAACTCCCATATCTCGTGAACGGATTGACCTAACCCAAAAATTCCTATTGCAACTGAAAGTAGAAACTCGCCCGATTACAACGGTATGGGTATTTTTTCCCTAGGCCATTCTGGCTAAGCGTTTGGAGCAGCAGAATTGCGAAAAATTTTTTGCCTTCTCAACCATTTCTTGGCTTCAAACACCCATATCTCGCGATCGGATTGACCTAACCCAAAAATTCCTGTTGCGTCTGAAAGTAGAAACTCGCCCGATTACAACGGTATATGTATTTTTTCCCGAGCCCATGCTGGTTAAGCGTTTGGAGCAGCAGAATTACGAAAAATTTTTTGCCTTCTCAACCATTTCTTGGCTTCAAACTCCCATATCTCGCGATCGGATTGACCTAACCCAAAAATTCCTGTTGCGTCTGAAAGTAGAAACTCGCCCGATTACAACGGTATGTGTATTTTTTCCCTAGCCCATTCTGGTTAAGCGTTTGGAGCTGCAGAGTTGCGAAAGATTTGTTGTCTTCTCAACCATTTCTTAGCTTCAAAGTCCCATATCTCGCGAACGGATTGACCAAACCCAAAAATTCCTGCTGCGTCTGAAAGTAGAAACTCGCCCGATTACAACGGTATGCGTATTTTTTCCCTAGGCCATTCTGGATAAGCGTTTGGAGCAGCAGAATTGCGAAAAATTTGTTCTCTTCTCTTCCATTTCTTAGCTTCAAACTCCCATATCTCGTGAACGGATTGACCTAACCCAAAAATTCCTATTGCAACTGAAAGTAGAAACTCGCCCGATTACAACGGTATGGGTATTTTTTCCCTAGGCCATTCTGGCTAAGCGTTTGGAGCAGCAGAATTGCGAAAAATTTTTTGCCTTCTCAACCATTTCTTGGCTTCAAACACCCATATCTCGCGATCGGATTGACCTAACCCAAAAATTCCTGTTGCGTCTGAAAGTAGAAACTCGCCCGATTACAACGGTATGTGTATTTTTTCCCTAGCACATTCTGGTTAAGCGTTTGGAGCAGCAGAGTTGCGAAAGATTTGTTGTCTTCTCAACCATTTCTTAGCTTCAAAGTCCCATATCTCGCGAACGGATTGACCAAACCCAAAAATTCCTGCTGCGTCTGAAAGTAGAAACTCGCCCGATTACAACGGTATGCGTATTTTTTCCCTAGGCCATTCTGGATAAGCTTTTGGAGCATCAGAATTGCGTAAAATTTGTTTTCTTCTCTTCCATTTCTTAGCTTCAAACTCCCATATCTCGCGAACGGATTGACCTAACCCAAAATTTCCTATTGCATTTGAAAGTAGAAACTCGCCCGATTACAACGGTACGTGTATTTTTCCCCTAGGCCATTCTGGTTAAGCGATTGGAGCAGCAGAATTGCGAAAAATTTGTTGTCTTCTCAACCATTTCTTAGCTTCAAAGTCCCATATCTCGCGAACGGATTGACCAAACCCAAAAATTCCTGCTGCGTCTGAAAGTAGAAACTCGCCCGATTACAACTTTATGCGTATTATTTCCCTAGCCCATTCTGGTTAAGCGTTTGGAGCAGCAGAGTTGCGAAAAATTTGTTGTCTTCTCAACCATTTCTTAGCTTCAAACTCCCATATCTCGCGAACGGATTGACCTAACCCAAAAATTACTATTGCACCTGAAAGTAGAAACTCACCCGATTACAAAGGTATGGGTGTTTTTTCCCTAGTGCATTCTGGTTAAGCGTTTGGAGCAGCAGAATTGCGAAAAATTTTATGCCTTCTCAACCATTTCTTGGCTTCAAACTTCTATATCTCGCGAACGGATTGACCTAACCCAAAAATTCCTGCTGCGTGTGAAAGTAGAAACTCGCCCGATTACATCGGTATGTGTATTTTTTCCCTAGCCCATTCTGGTTAAGCGTTTGGAGCAGCAGAATTGCGAAAAATTTGTTGTCTTCTCAACCATTTCTTAGCTTCAAAGTCCCATATCTCGCGAACGGATTGACCAAACCGAAAAATTCCTGCTGCGTCTGAAAGTAGAAACTCGCCCGATTACAACGGTATGCGTATTTTTTCCCTAGGCCATTCTGGATAAGCGTTTGGAGCAGCAGAATTGCGAAAAATTTTTTGTCTTCTCAACCATTTCTTAGCTTCAAACTCCCATATCTCGCGAACGGATTGACCTAACCCAAAAATTCCTATTGCAAGTGAAAGTAGAAACTCTCCCGATTACAACGATATGGGTATTTTTTCCCTAGGCCATTCTGGCTAAGCGTTTGGAGCAGCAGAATTGCGAAAAATTTTTTGCCTTCTCAACCATTTCTTGGCTTCAAACTCCCATATCTCGCGATCGGATTGACCTAACCCAAAAATTCCTGTTGCATCTGAAAGTAGAAACTCGCCCGATTACAACGGTATTTGTATTTTTTCCCTAGACCATTCTGGTTAAGCGTTTGGAGCAGCAGAGTTGCGAAAGATTTGTTGTCTTCTCAACCATTTCTTAGCTTCAAAGTCCCATATCTCGCGAACGGATTGACCAAACCCAAAAATTCCTGCTGCGTCTGAAAGTAGAAACTCGCCCGATAACAACGGTATGCGTATTTTTTCCCTAGGCCATTCTGGATAAGCGTTTGGAGCAGCAGAATTGCGAAAAATTTGTTCTCTTCTCTTCCATTTCTTAGCTTCAAACTCCCATATCTCGCGAACGGATTGACCTAACCCAAAATTTCCTATTGCATTTGAAAGTAGAAACTCGCCCGATTACAACGGTACGTGTATTTTTCCCCTAGGCCATTCTGGTTAAGCAATTGGAGCAGCAGAATTGCGAAAAATTTGTTGTCTTCTCAACCATTTCTTAGCTTCAAAGTCCCATATCTCGCGAACGGATTGACCAAACCCAAAAATTCCTGCTGCGTCTGAAAGTAGAAACTCGCCCGATTACAACTTTATGCGTATTTTTTCCCTAGGCCATTCTGGTTAAGCGCAGGAGCAGCAGAAGTGCGACAAATTTGTTGTCTTCTCAACCATTTCTTAGCTTCAAACACCCATATCTCGCGAACAGATTGACCTAACCCAAAAATTCCTATTGCACCTGAAAGTAGAAACTCACCCGATTACAAAGGTATGGGTATTTTCTCCCTAGGCCATTCAGGTTAAGCGTTTGGAGCAGCAGAATTGCGAAAAATTTGTTGTCTTCTCAACCATTTCTTAGCTTCAAAGTCCCATATCTCGCGAACGGATTGACCAAACCCAAAAATTCCTGCTGCGTCTGAAAGTAGAAACTCGCCCGATTACAACTTTATGCGTATTTTTTCCCTAGGCCATTCTGGTTAAGCGCAGGAGCAGCAGAAGTGCGACAAATTTGTTGTCTTCTCAACCATTTCTTAGCTTCAAACACCCATATCTCGCGAACAGATTGACCTAACCCAAAAATTCCTATTGCACCTGAAAGTAGAAACTCACCCGATTACAAAGGTATGGGTATTTTCTCCCTAGGCCATTCTGGTTAAGCGTTTGGAGCAGCAGAATTGCGAAAAATTTTTTGCCTTCTCAACCATTTCTTGGCTTCAAACTCCCATATCTCGCGATCGGATTGACCTAACCCAAAAATTCCTGTTGCGTCTGAATGTAGAAACTCGCCCGATTACAACGGTATGTGTATTTTTTCCCTAGGCCATTCAGGTTAAGCGTTTGGAGCAGCAGAATTGCGAAAAATTTTTTGCCTTCTCAACCATTTCTTGGCTTCAAACTCCCATATCTCGCGAACGGATTGACGTAACCCAAAAATTCCTGTTGCGTCTGAAAGTAGAAACTCGCCCGATTACAACGGTATGTGAATTTTCTCCCTAGCCCATTCTGGTTAAGCGTTTGGAGCAGCAGAATTGCGAAAGATTTGTTGTCTTCTCAACCATTTCTTAGCTTCAAGGTCCCATATCTCGCGAACGGATTGACCAAACCCAAAAATTCCTGCAGCGTCTGAAAGTAGAAGCGCGCCCGATTACAACTGTATGCGCATTTTTTCCCTAGGCCATTCTGGATAAGCGTTTGGAGCAGCAGAATTGCGAAAAATTTGTTCTCTTCTCAACCATTTCTTAGCTTCAAACTCCCATATCTCGCGAACGGATTGACTTAACCCAAAAATTCCTGTTGCGTCTGAAAGTAGAAACTCGCCCGATTACAACGGTATGTGAATTTTCTCCCTAGCCCATTCTGGTTAAGCGTTTGGAGCAGCAGATTTGCGAAAGATTTGTTGTCTTCTCAACCATTTCTTAGCTTCAAAGTCCCATATCTCGCGAACGGATTGACCAAACCCAAAAATTCCTGCTGCTTCTGAAAGTAGAAACCCGCCCGATTACAACGGTATGTGTATTTTCTCCCTAGCCCATTCTTGTTAAGCGTTTGGAGCAGCAGAATTGCGAAAAATTTGCTGTCTTCTCAACCATTTCTTAGCTTCAAACTCCCATATCTCGCGAACCGATTGACCTAACCCAAAAATTCCTATTGCATCTGAAAGTAGTAACTCGCCCGATTACAACGGTATGTGTATATTTTCCCAAGGCCATTCTGGTTAAGCGTTTGGAGCAGCAGAATTGCGAAAAATTCTTTGCCTTCTCAACCATTTCTTGGCTTCAAACTCCCATATCTCGCGATCGGATTGACCTAACCCAAAAATTCCTGTTGCGTCTGAAAGTAGAAACTCGCCCGATTACAACGGTATGTGTATTTTTTCCCTAGCCCATTCTGGTTAAGCGTTTGGAGCAGCAGAATTGCGAAAGATTTGTTGTCTTCTAAACCATTTCTTAGTTTCAAAGTCCCATATCTCGCGAACGGATTGACCAAACCTAAAACTTCCTGCTGCGTCTGAAAGTAGAAACTCGCCCGATTACAACGGTATGCGTATTTTTTCCCTAGACCATTCTGGATAAGCGTTTGGAGCAGCAGAATTGCCAAAAATTTGTTCTCTTCTCATCCATTTCTTAGCTTCAAACTCCCATATCTCGCGAACGGATTGATCTAACCCAAAATTTCCTATTGCATTTGAAAGTAGAAACTCGCCCGATTACAACGGTACGAGTATTTTTCCCGTAGGCCATTCTGGTTAAGCGATTGGAGCAGCAGAATTGCGAAAAATTTGTTGTCTTCTCAACCATTTCTTAGCTTCAAAGTCCCATATCTCGCGAACGGATTGACCAAACCCAAAAATTCCTGCTGCGTCTGAAAGTAGAAACTCGCCCGATTACAACTTTATGCGTATTTTTTCCCTAGGGCATTCTGGTTAAGCGCTGGAGCAGCAGAAGTGCGACAAATTTCTTTTCTTCTCAACCATTTCTTAGCTTCAAACTCCCATATCTCGCGAACAGATTGACCTAACCCAAAAAATTCCTATTGCACCTGAAAGTAGAAACTCACCCGATTACAAAGGTATGGGTATTTTTTCCCTAGGCCATTCTGGTTAAGCGTTTGGAGCAGCAGAAGTGCGAAAAATTTGTTGTCTCCTCAACCATTTCTTAGCTTCAAACTCCCATATCTCGCGAAGGGATTGACCTAACCCAAAAATTCCTATTGCATCTGAAAGTAGAAACTCGCCCGATTACAACTTTATGCGTATTTTTTCCCTAGGCCATTCTGGTTAAGCGCTGGAGCAGCAGAAGTGCGACAAATTTGTTGTCTTCTCAACCATTTCTTAGCTTCAAACTCCCATATCTCGCGAACAGATTGACCTAACCCAAAAATTCCTATTGCACCTGAAAGTAGAAACTCACCCGATTACAAAGGTATGGGTATTTTTTCCCTAGGCCATTCAGGTTAAGCGTTTGGAGCAGCAGAATTGCGAAAAATTTTTTGCTTTCTCAACCATTTCTTGGCTTCAAACTCCCATATCTCGCGAACGGATTGACATAACCCAAAAATTCCTGTTGCGTCTGAAAGTAGAAACTCGCCCGATTACAACGGTATGTGAATTTTCTCCCTAGCCCATTCTGGTTAAGCGTTTGGAGCAGCAGAATTGCGAAAGATTTGTTGTCTTCTAAACCATTTCTTAGCTTCAAAGTCCCATATCTCGCGAACGGATTGACCAAACCCAAAAATTCCTGCTGCGTCTGAAAGTAGAAACTCGCCTGATTACAACTTTATGCGTATTTTTTCCCTAGGCCATTCTGGTTAAGCGCTGGAGCAGCAGAAGTGCGACAAATTTGTTGTGTTCTCAACCATTTCTTAGCTTCAAAGTCCCATACCTCGCGAAGGGATTGACCCAACCCAAAAATTCCTGCAGCGTCTGAAAGTAGAAACTCGCCCGATTACAACTGTATGCGCATTTTTTCCCTAGGCCATTCTGGATAAGCGTTTGGAGCAGCAGAATTGCGAAAAATTTGTTCTCTTCTCAACCATTTCTTAGCTTCAAACTCCCATATCTCGCGAACGGATTGACTTAACCCAAAAATTCCTGTTGCGTCTGAAAGTAGAAACTCGCCCGATTACAACGGTATGTGAATTTTCTCCCTAGCCCATTCTGGTTAAGCGTTTGGAGCAGCAGAATTGCGAAAGATTTGTTGTCTTCTAAACCATTTCTTAGCTTCAAAGTCCCATATCTCGCGAACGGATTGACCAAACCCAAAAATTCCTGCTGCGTCTGAAAGTAGAAACTCGCCTGATTACAACTTTATGCGTATTTTTTCCCTAGGCCATTCTGGTTAAGCGCTGGAGCAGCAGAAGTGCGACAAATTTGTTGTCTTCTCAACCATTTCTTAGCTTCAAAGTCCCATACCTCGCGAAGGGATTGACCTAACCCAAAAATTCCTATTGTAACTGAAAGTAGAAACTCGTCCAATTACAACGGTATGGGTATTTTTTCCCTAGGCCATCCTGGTTAAGCGTTTGGAGCAGCAGAATTGCGAAAAATTTTATGCCTTCTCAACCATTTCTTGGCTTCAAACTTCCATATCTCGCGAACGGATTGACCAAACCGAAAAATTCCTGCTGCGTCTGAAAGTAGAAGCTCGCCCGATTACAACGGTATGCGTATTTTTTCCCTAGGCCATTCTGGTTAAGCGTTTGGAGCAGCAGAATTGCGAAAAATTTTTTGCCTTCTCAACCATTTCTTGTCTTCAAACTCCCATATCTCGCGAACCGATTGACCTAACTCAAAAATTCCTATTGCATCTGAAAGTAGTAACTCGCCCGATTACAACGGTATGTGTATATTTTCCCTAGCCCATTCTGGTTAAGCGTTTGGAGCAGCAGAATTGCGAAGAATTTGTTGTCTTCTCAACCATTTCTTAGCTTCAATGTCCCATATCTGGCGAACGGATTGACCAAACACAAAAATTCCTGCTGCATCTGAAAGTAGACACTCGCCGATTACAACGGTATGGGTATTTTTTCCCTAGGCCATTCTGGTTAAGCGTTTGGAGCAGCAGAATTGCGAAAAATTTGTTCTCTGCTCAACCATTTCTTAGCTTCAGACTCCCATATCTCGCGAACGGATTGACCTAACCCAAAAATTTGTTGTATTGTCAACCATTTCTTAGCTTCAAAGTCCCCTATCTCGCGAACGGATTGACCTAACCCAAAAATTCCTACTGCATCTGAAAGTAGAAACTCGTCCGATTACAACTGTATACGTATTTTTTCCCTAGGCCTTTCTGGTTAAGCGCTGGAGCAGCAGAAGTGCGACAAATTTGTTGTCTTCTCCACCATTTCTTAGCTTCAAACTCCCATATCTCGCGAACGGATCGACCTAACCCAAAAATTCCTATTGCACCTGAAAGTAGAAACTCGCCCGATTACAACGGTATGGGTATTTTTTCCCTAGGCCATTCTGGTTAAGCGTTTGGAGCAGCAGAATTGCGAAAGATTTGTTGTCTTCTCAACCATTTCTTAGCTTCAAAGTCCCATACCTCGCGAAGGGATTGACTTAACCCAAAAATTCCTATTGTAACTGAAAGTAGAAACTCGTCCAATTACAACGGTATGGGAATTTTTTCCCTAGGCCATTCTGGTTAAGCGTTTGGAGCAGCAGAATTGCGAAAAATTTTATGCCGTCTCAAACATTTCTTGGTTTCAAACTTCCATATCTCGCGAACGGATTGACCAAACCGAAAAATTCCTGCTGCGTCTGAAAGTAGAAACTCGCCCGATTACAACGGTATGCGTATTTTTTCCCTAGGCCATTCTGGTTAAGCGTTTGGAGCAGCAGAATTGCGAAAAATTTTTTGCCTTCTCAACCATTTCTTGTCTTCAAACTCCCATATCTCGCGAACCGATTGACCTAACCCAAAAATTCCTATTGCATCTGAAAGTAGTAACTCGCCAGATTACAACGGTATGTGTATATTTTCCCTAGCCCAGTCTGGTTAAGCGTTTGGAGCAGCAGAATTGCGAAGAATTTGTTGTCTTCTCAACCATTTCTTAGCTTCAATGTCCCATATCTGGCGAACGGATTGACCAAACACAAAAATTCCTGCTGCATCTGAAAGTAGACACTCGCCGATTACAACGGTATGGGTATTTTTTCCCTAGGCCATTCTGGTTAAGCGTTTGGAGCAGCAGAATTGCGAAAAATTTGTTCTCTGCTCAACCATTTCTTAGCTTCAGACTCCCATATCTCGCGAACGGATTGACCTAACCCAAAAATTTGTTGTATTGTCAACCATTTCTTAGCTTCAAAGTCCCCTATCTCGCGAACGGATTGACCTAACCCAAAAATTCCTACTGCATCTGAAAGTAGAAACTCGTCCGATTACAACTGTATACGTATTTTTTCCCTAGGCCTTTCTGGTTAAGCGCTGGAGCAGCAGAAGTGCGACAAATTTGTTGTCTCCTCCACCATTTCTTAGCTTCAAACTCCCATATCTCGCGAACGGATTGACCTAACCCAAAAATTCCTATTGCATCTGAAAGTAGAAACTCGCCCGATTACAACGGTATGTGTATATTTTCCCTTGACCATTCTGGTTAAGGGTTTGGAGCAGCAGAATTGCGAAGAATTTGTTGTCTTCTGAACCATTTCTTAGCTTCAAACTCCCATATCTCGCGAACGGATTGACCTAACCCAAAAATTCCTACTGCACCTGAAAGTAGAAACTCGCCCGATTACAACGGTATGGGTATTTTTTCCCTAGGCCATTCTGGTTAAGCGTTTGGAGCAGCAGAATTGCGAAAGATTTGTTGTCTTCTCAACCATTTCTTAGCTTCAAAGTCCCATACCTCGCGAAGGGATTGACTTAACCCAAAAATTCCTATTGTAACTGAAAGTAGAAACTCGTCCAATTACAACGGTATGGGAATTTTTTCCCTAGGCCATTCTGGTTAAGCCTTTGGAGCAGCAGAATTGCGAAAAATTTTATGCCGTCTCAAACATTTCTTGGTTTCAAACTTCCATATCTCGCGAACGGATTGACCAAACCGAAAAATTCCTGCTGCGTCTGAAAGTAGAAACTCGCCCGATTACAACGGTATGCGTATTTTTTCCCTAGGCCATTCTGGTTAAGCGTTTGGAGCAGCAGAATTGAGAAAAATTTTTTGCCTTCTCAACCATTTCTTGTCTTCAAACTCCCATATCTCGCGAACGGATTGACCTAACCGAAAAATTCCTGCTGCGTCTGAAAGTAGAAGCTCGCCCGATTACAACGGTATGCGTATTTTTTCCCTAGGCCATTCTGGTTAAGCGTTTGGAGCAGCAGAATTGCGAAAAATTTTTTGCCTTCTCAACCATTTCTTGTCTTCAAACTCCCATA
Organism: Ptiloglossa arizonensis; assembly: GCF_051014685.1. Classification (NCBI taxonomy): domain Eukaryota; kingdom Metazoa; phylum Arthropoda; class Insecta; order Hymenoptera; family Colletidae; genus Ptiloglossa; species Ptiloglossa arizonensis. Next base: position 149,038 of record NW_027479275.1, on the reverse strand, counting down.
TCTCGCGAACCGATTGACCTAACCCAAAAATTCCTATTGCATCTGAAAGTAGTAACTCGCCCGATTACAACGGTATGTGTATATTTTCCCTAGCCCATTCTGGTTAAGCGTTTGGAGCAGCAGAATTGCGAAGAATTTGTTGTCTTCTCAACCATTTCTTAGCTTCAATGTCCCATATCTGGCGAACGGATTGACCAAACACAAAAATTCCTGCTGCATCTGAAAGTAGACACTCGCCGATTACAACGGTATGGGTATTTTTTCCCTAGGCCATTCTGGTTAAGCGTTTGGAGCAGCAGAATTGCGAAAAATTTGTTCTCTGCTCAACCATTTCTTAGCTTCAGACTCCCATATCTCGCGAACGGATTGACCTAACCCAAAAATTTGTTGTATTGTCAACCATTTCTTAGCTTCAAAGTCCCCTATCTCGCGAACGGATTGACCTAACCCAAAAATTCCTACTGCATCTGAAAGTAGAAACTCGTCCGATTACAACTGTATACGTATTTTTTCCCTAGGCCTTTCTGGTTAAGCGCTGGAGCAGCAGAAGTGCGACAAATTTGTTGTCTTCTCCACCATTTCTTAGCTTCAAACTCCCATATCTCGCGAACGGATTGACCTAACCCAAAAATTCCTATTGCACCTGAAAGTAGAAACTCACCCGATTACAAAGGTATGGGTATTTTTTCCCTAGGCCATTCTGGTTAAGCGTTTGGAGCAGCAGAAGTGCGAAAAATTTGTTGTCTTCTCAACCATTTCTTAGCTTCAAACTCCCATATCTCGCGAACGGATTGACCTAACCCAAAAATTCCTATTGCACCTGAAAGTAGAAACTCGCCCGATTACAACGGTATGGGTATTTTTTCCCTAGGCCATTCTGGTTAAGCGTTTGGAGCAGCAGAATTGCGAAAGATTTGTTGTCTTCTCAACCATTTCTTAGCTTCAAAGTCCCATACCTCGCGAAGGGATTGACTTAACCCAAAAATTCCTATTGTAACTGAAAGTAGAAACTCGTCCAATTACAACGGTATGGGAATTTTTTCCCTAGGCCATTCTGGTTAAGCGTTTGGAGCAGCAGAATTGCGAAAAATTTTATGCCGTCTCAAACATTTCTTGGTTTCAAACTTCCATATCTCGCGAACGGATTGACCAAACCGAAAAATTCCTGCTGCGTCTGAAAGTAGAAACTCGCCCGATTACAACGGTATGCGTATTTTTTCCCTAGGCCATTCTGGTTAAGCGTTTGGAGCAGCAGAATTGCGAAAAATTTTTTGCCTTCTCAACCATTTCTTGTCTTCAAACTCCCATATCTCGCGAACCGATTGACCTAACCCAAAAATTCCTATTGCATCTGAAAGTAGTAACTCGCCCGATTACAACGGTATGTGTATATTTTCCCTAGCCCATTCTGGTTAAGCGTTTGGAGCAGCAGAATTGCGAAGAATTTGTTGTCTTCTCAACCATTTCTTAGCTTCAATGTCCCATATCTGGCGAACGGATTGACCAAACACAAAAATTCCTGCTGCATCTGAAAGTAGACACTCGCCGATTACAACGGTATGGGTATTTTTTCCCTAGGCCATTCTGGTTAAGCGTTTGGAGCAGCAGAATTGCGAAAAATTTGTTCTCTGCTCAACCATTTCTTAGCTTCAGACTCCCATATCTCGCGAACGGATTGACCTAACCCAAAAATTTGTTGTATTGTCAACCATTTCTTAGCTTCAAAGTCCCCTATCTCGCGAACGGATTGACCTAACCCAAAAATTCCTACTGCATCTGAAAGTAGAAACTCGTCCGATTACAACTGTATACGTATTTTTTCCCTAGGCCTTTCTGGTTAAGCGCTGGAGCAGCAGAAGTGCGACAAATTTGTTGTCTTCTCCACCATTTCTTAGCTTCAAACTCCCATATCTCGCGAACGGATTGACCTAACCCAAAAATTCCTATTGCATCTTAAAGTAGAAACTCGCCCGATTACAACGGTATTTGTATATTTTCCCTTGACCATTCTGGTTAAGGGTTTGGAGCAGCAGAATTGCGAAGAATTTGTTGTCTTCTGAACCATTTCTTAGCTTCAAACTCCCATATCTCGCGAACGGATTGACCTAACCCAAAAATTCCTACTGCACCTGAAAGTAGAAACTCGCCCGATTACAACGGTATGGGTATTTTTTCCCTAGGCCATTCTGGTTAAGCGTTTGGAGCAGCAGAATTGCGAAAGATTTGTTGTCTTCTCAACCATTTCTTAGCTTCAAAGTCCCATATCTCGCGAACCGATTGACCTAACCCAAAAATTCCTATTGCATCTGAAAGTAGTAACTCGCCCGATTACAACGGTATGTGTATATTTTCCCTAGCCCATTCTGGTTAAGCGTTTGGAGCAGCAGAATTGCGAAGAATTTGTTGTCTTCTCAACCATTTCTTAGTTTCAAAGTCCCATATCTGGCGAACGGATTGACCAAACACAAAAATTCCTGCTGCGTCTGAAAGTAGAAACTCGCCTGATTACAACTTTATGCGTATTTTTTCCCTAGGCCATTCTGGTTAAGCGCTGGAGCAGCAGAAGTGCGACAAATTTGTTGTCTTCAAAACCATTTCTTAGCTTCAAAGTCCCATACCTCGCGAAGGGATTGACCTAACCCAAAAATTCCTGCAGCGTCTGAAAGTAGAAACTCGCCCGATTACAACTGTATGCGCATTTTTTCCCTCGGCCATTCTGGATAAGCGTTTGGAGCAGCAGAATTGCGAAAAATTTGTTCTCTTCTCAACCGTTTCTTAGCTTCAAACTCCCATATCTCGCGAACGGATTGACTTAACCCAAAAATTCCTGTTGCGTCTGAAAGTAGAAACTCGCCCGATTACAACGGTATGTGAATTTTCTCCCTAGCCCATTCTGGTTAAGCGTTTGGAGCAGCAGAATTGCGAAAGATTTGTTGTCTTCTAAACCATTTCTTAGCTTCAAAGTCCCATATCTCGCGAACGGATTGACCTAACCCAAAAATTCCTACTGCACCTGAAAGTAGAAACTCGCCCGATTACAACGGTATGGGTATTTTTTCCCTAGGCCATTCTGGTTAAGCGTTTGGAGCAGCAGAATTGCGAAAAATTTTTTGCCTTCTCAACCATTTCTTGTCTTCAAACTCCCATATCTCGCGAACCGATTGACCTAACCCAAAAATTCCTATTGCATCTGAAAGTAGTAACTCGCCCGATTACAACGGTATGTGTATATTTTCCCTAGCCCATTCTGGTTAAGCGTTTGGAGCAGCAGAATTGCGAAGAATTTGTTGTCTTCTCAACCATTTCTTAGCTTCAATGTCCCATATCTGGCGAACGGATTGACCAAACACAAAAATTCCTGCTGCATCTGAAAGTAGACACTCGCCGATTACAACGGTATGGGTATTTTTTCCCTAGGCCATTCTGGTTAAGCGTTTGGAGCAGCAGAATTGCGAAAAATTTGTTCTCTGCTCAACCATTTCTTAGCTTCAGACTCCCATATCTCGCGAACGGATTGACCTAACCCAAAAATTTGTTGTATTGTCAACCATTTCTTAGCTTCAAAGTCCCCTATCTCGCGAACGGATTGACCTAACCCAAAAATTCCTACTGCATCTGAAAGTAGAAACTCGTCCGATTACAACTGTATACGTATTTTTTCCCTAGGCCTTTCTGGTTAAGCGCTGGAGCAGCAGAAGTGCGACAAATTTGTTGTCTTCTCCACCATTTCTTAGCTTCAAACTCCCATATCTCGCGAACGGATTGACCTAACCCAAAAATTCCTATTGCATCTGAAAGTAGAAACTCGCCCGATTACAACGGTATTTGTATATTTTCCCTTGACCATTCTGGTTAAGGGTTTGGAGCAGCAGAATTGCGAAGAATTTGTTGTCTTCTGAACCATTTCTTAGCTTCAAACTCCCATATCTCGCGAACGGATTGACCTAACCCAAAAATTCCTACTGCACCTGAAAGTAGAAACTCGCCCGATTACAACGGTATGGGTATTTTTTCCCTAGGCCATTCTGGTTAAGCGTTTGGAGCAGCAGAATTGCGAAAGATTTGTTGTCTTCTCCACCATTTCTTAGCTTCAAACTCCCATATCTCGCGAACGGATTGACCTAACCCAAAAATTCCTATTGCACCTGAAAGTAGAAACTCACCCGATTACAAAGGTATGGGTATTTTTTCCCTAGGCCATTCTGGTTAAGCGTTTGGAGCAGCAGAAGTGCGAAAAATTTGTTGTCTTCTCAACCATTTCTTAGCTTCAAACTCCCATATCTCGCGAACGGATTGACCTAACCCAAAAATTCCTACTGCATCTGAAAGTAGAAACTCGCCCGATTACAACGGTATGTGTATATTTTCCCTTGACCATTCTGGTTAAGGGTTTGGAGCAGCAGAATTGCGAAGAATTTGTTGTCTTCTGAACCATTTCTTAGCTTCAAACTCCCATATCTCGCGAACGGATTGACCTAACCCAAAAATTCCTATTGCACCTGAAAGTAGAAACTCGCCCGATTACAACGGTATGGGTATTTTTTCCCTAGGCAATTCTGGTTAAGCGTTTGGAGCAGCAGAATTGCGAAAGATTTGTTGTCTTCTCAACCATTTCTTAGCTTCAAAGTCCCATACCTCGCGAAGGGATTGACTTAACCCAAAAATTCCTATTGTAACTGAAAGTAGAAACTCGTCCAATTACAACGGTATGGGAATTTTTTCCCTAGGCCATTCTGGTTAAGCGTTTGGAGCAGCAGAATTGCGAAAAATTTTATGCCGTCTCAAACATTTCTTGGTTTCAAACTTCCATATCTCGCGAACGGATTGACCAAACCGAAAAATTCCTGCTGCGTCTGAAAGTAGAAACTCGCCCGATTACAACGGTATGCGTATTTTTTCCCTAGGCCATTCTGGTTAAGCGTTTGGAGCAGCAGAATTGCGAAAAATTTTTTGCCTTCTCAACCATTTCTTGTCTTCAAACTCCCATATCTCGCGAACCGATTGACCTAACCCAAAAATTCCTATTGCATCTGAAAGTAGTAACTCGCCCGATTACAACGGTATGTGTATATTTTCCCTAGCCCATTCTGGTTAAGCGTTTGGAGCAGCAGAATTGCGAAGAATTTGTTGTCTTCTCAACCATTTCTTAGCTTCAAAGTCCCATATCTGGCGAACGGATTGACCAAACACAAAAATTCCTGCTGCATCTGAAAGTAGAATCTCGCCCGATTACAACTTTATGCGTATTTTTTCCCTAGGCCATTCTGGTTAAGCGCTGGAGCAGCAGAAGTGCGACAAATTTGTTGTCTTCTCAACCATTTCTTAGCTTCAAACTCCCATATCTCGCGAACGGATTGACCTAACCCAAAAATTCCTGCTGCGTCTGAAAGTAGACACTCGCCCGATTACAACGGTATGCGTATTTTTTCCCTAGGCCATTCTGGTTAAGCGATTGGAGCAGCAGAAGTGCGAAAAATTTGTTGTCTTCTCAACCATTTCTTAGCTTCAAACTCCCATATCTCGCGAACGGATTGACCTAACCCAAAAATTCCTGTTGCGTCTGAAAGTAGAAACTCGCCCGATTACATCGGTATGTGTATTTTTTCCCTAGGCCATTCTGGTTAAGCGTTTGGAGCAGCAGAATTGCGAAAAATTTGTTCTCTTGTCAACCATTTCTTAGCTTCAAACTCCCATATCTCGCGAACGCATTGACCTAACCCAAAAATTCCTATTGCATTTGAAAGTAGAAACTCGCCCGATTACAACGGTACGTGTATTTTTTCCCTAGGCCATTCTGGTTAAGCGCTGGAGCAGCAGAAGTGCGACAAATTTGTTGTCTTCTCAACCATTTCTTAGCTTCAAACTCCCATATCTCGCGAACGGATTGACCTAACCCAAAAATTCCTGTTGAGTCTGAAAGTAGAAACTCGCCCGATTACATCGGTATGTGTATTTTTTCCCTAGGCCATTCTGGTTAAGCGTTTGGAGCAGCAGAATTGCGAAAAATTTGTTCTCTTGTCAACCATTTCTTAGCTTCAAACTCCCATATCTCGCGAACGCATTGACCTAACCCAAAAATTCCTATTGCATTTGAAAGTAGAAACTCGCCCGATTACAACGGTATGCGTATTTTTTCCCTAGGCCATTCTGGTTAAGCGTTTGGAGCAGCAGAATTGCGAAAAATTTTTTGCCTTCTCAACCATTTCTTGTCTTCAAACTCCCATATCTCGCGAACCGATTGACCTAACCCAAAAATTCCTATTGCATCTGAAAGTAGTAACTCGCCCGATTACAACGGTATGTGTATATTTTCCCTAGCCCATTCTGGTTAAGCGTTTGGAGCAGCAGAATTGCGAAGAATTTGTTGTCTTCTCAACCATTTCTTAGCTTCAAAGTCCCATATCTGGCGAACGGATTGACCAAACACAAAAATTCCTGCTGCATCTGAAAGTAGAATCTCGCCCGATTACAACTTTATGCGTATTTTTTCCCTAGGCCATTCTGGTTAAGCGCTGGAGCAGCAGAAGTGCGACAAATTTGTTGTCTTCTCAACCATTTCTTAGCTTCAAACTCCCATATCTCGCGAACGGATTGACCTAACCCAAAAATTCCTGCTGCGTCTGAAAGTAGACACTCGCCCGATTACAACGGTATGCGTATTTTTTCCCTAGGCCATTCTGGTTAAGCGATTGGAGCAGCAGAAGTGCGAAAAATTTGTTGTCTTCTCAACCATTTCTTAGCTTCAAACTCCCATATCTCGCGAACGGATTGACCTAACCCAAAAATTCCTGTTGCGTCTGAAAGTAGAAACTCGCCCGATTACATCGGTATGTGTATTTTTTCCCTAGGCCATTCTGGTTAAGCGTTTGGAGCAGCAGAATTGCGAAAAATTTGTTCTCTTGTCAACCATTTCTTAGCTTCAAACTCCCATATCTCGCGAACGCATTGACCTAACCCAAAAATTCCTATTGCATTTGAAAGTAGAAACTCGCCCGATTACAACGGTACGTGTATTTTTTCCCTAGGCCATTCTGGTTAAGCGCTGGAGCAGCAGAAGTGCGACAAATTTGTTGTCTTCTCAACCATTTCTTAGCTTCAAACTCCCATATCTCGCGAACGGATTGACCTAACCCAAAACTTCCTGTTGAGTCTGAAAGTAGAAACTCGCCCGATTACATCGGTATGTGTATTTTTTCCCTAGGCCATTCTGGTTAAGCGTTTGGAGCAGCAGAATTGCGAAAAATTTGTTCTCTTGTCAACCATTTCTTAGCTTCAAACTCCCATATCTCGCGAACGCATTGACCTAACCCAAAAATTCCTATTGCATTTGAAAGTAGAAACTCGCCCGATTACAACGGTCCGTGTATTTTTTCCCTAGGCCATTCTGGTTAAGCGCTGGAGCAGCAGAAGTGCGACAAATTTGTAGTCTTCTCAACCATTTCTTAGCTTCAAACTTCCATATCTCGCGAACGGATTGACCTAACCCAAAAATTCCTGCTGCGTCTGAAAGTAGAATCTCGCCCGATTACAACTTTATGCGTATTTTTTCCCTAGGCCATTCTGGTTAAGCGCTGGAGCAGCAGAAGTGCGACAAATTTGTTGTCTTCTCAACCATTTCTTAGCTTCAAACTCCCATATCTCGCGAACGGATTGACCTAACCCAAAAATTCCTGCTGCGTCTGAAAGCAGACACTCGCCCGATTACCACGGTATGCGTATTTTTCCCCTAGGCCGTTCTGGTTAAGCGTTTGGAACAGCAGAATTGCGAAAAATTTGTTGTCTTCTCAACCATTTCTTAGCTTCAAACTCCCATATCTCGCGAACGGATAGACCTAACCCAAAAATTCCTGTTGCGTCTGAAAGTAGAAACTCGCCCGATTACAACGGTATGTGTATTTTTTCCCTAGGCCATTCTGGTTTAGCGTTTGGAGCAGCAGAATTGCGAAAAATTTTTTGCCTTCTCAACCATTTCTTGGCTTCAAACTCCCATATCTCGCGAACGGATTGACCTAACCCAAAAATTCCTATTGCATCTGAAAGTAGAAACTCGCCCGATTACAACGGTATGTGTATTTTTTCCCTAGGCCATTCTGGTTGAGCGTTTGTAGCCGCAGAATTGCGAAAAATTTTTTGCTTTCTCAACCATTTCTTGGCTTCAAACGTCCATATCTCGCGAACGGATTGACATAACCCAAAAATTCCTATTGCATCTGAAAGTAGAAACTCGCGCGATTACAGCGGTACGTGTATTTTTTCCCTAGGCCATTCTGGTTAAGCGTTTGGAGCAGCAGAATTGCGAAAAATTTGTTGTCTTCTCAACCATTTCTTAGCTTCAAACTCCCATATCTCGCGAACGGATTGACCTAACCCAAAAATTCCTGTTGCGTCTGAAAGTAGAAACTCGCCCGATTACAACGGTATGTGTATTTTTTCCCTAGGCCATTCTGGATAAGCGTTTGGAGCAGCAGAATTGCGAAAAATTTTTTGCCTTCTCAACCATTTCTTGGCTTCAAACTCCCATATCTCGCGAACGGATTGACCTAACCCAAAGATTCCTATTGCATCTGAAAGTAGAAACTCGCCGATTACAACGGTATGTGTATTTTTTCCCTAGGCCATTCTGGTTGAGCGTTTGTAGCCGCAGAATTGCGAAAAATTTTTTGCCTTCTCAACCATTTCTTGGCTTCAAACGTCCATATCTCGCGAACGGATTGACATAACCCAAAAATTCCTATTGCATCTGAAAGTAGAAACTCGCGCGATTACAGCGGTACGTGTATTTTTTCCCTAGGCCATTCTGGTTAAGCGTTTGGAGCAGCAGAATTGCGAAAAATTTGTTGTCTTCTCAACCATTTCTTAGCTTCAAACTCCCATATCTCGCGAACGGATTGACCTAACCCAAAAATTCCTATTGCATTTGAAAGTAGAAACTCGCCCGATTACAACGGTACGTGTATTTTTTCCCTAGGCCATTCTGGTTAAGCGCTGGAGCAGCAGAAGTGCGACAAATTTGTTGTCTTCTCAACCATTTCTTAGCTTCAAACTCCCATATCTCGCGAACGGATTGACCTAACCCAAAACTTCCTGTTGAGTCTGAAAGTAGAAACTCGCCCGATTACATCGGTATGTGTATTTTTTCCCTAGGCCATTCTGGTTAAGCGTTTGGAGCAGCAGAATTGCGAAAAATTTGTTCTCTTGTCAACCATTTCTTAGCTTCAAACTCCCATATCTCGCGAACGCATTGACCTAACCCAAAAATTCCTATTGCATTTGAAAGTAGAAACTCGCCCGATTACAACGGTCCGTGTATTTTTTCCCTAGGCCATTCTGGTTAAGCGCTGGAGCAGCAGAAGTGCGACAAATTTGTAGTCTTCTCAACCATTTCTTAGCTTCAAACTTCCATATCTCGCGAACGGATTGACCTAACCCAAAAATTCCTGTTGCGTCTGAAAGTAGAAACTCGCCCGATTACAACGGTATGTGTATTTTTTCCCTAGGCCATTCTGGTTTAGCGTTTGGAGCAGCAGAATTGCGAAAAATTTTTTGCCTTCTCAACCATTTCTTGGCTTCAAACTCCCATATCTCGCGAACGGATTGACCTAACCCAAAAATTCCTATTGCATCTGAAAGTAGAAACTCGCCCGATTACAACGGTATGTGTATTTTTTCCCTAGGCCATTCTGGTTGAGCGTTTGTAGCCGCAGAATTGCGAAAAATTTTTTGCTTTCTCAACCATTTCTTGGCTTCAAACGTCCATATCTCGCGAACGGATTGACATAACCCAAAAATTCCTATTGCATCTGAAAGTAGAAACTCGCGCGATTACAGCGGTACGTGTATTTTTTCCCTAGGCCATTCTGGTTAAGCGTTTGGAGCAGCAGAATTGCGAAAAATTTGTTGTCTTCTCAACCATTTCTTAGCTTCAAACTCCCATATCTCGCGAACGGATTGACCTAACCCAAAAATTCCTGTTGCGTCTGAAAGTAGAAACTCGCCCGATTACAACGGTATGTGTATTTTTTCCCTAGGCCATTCTGGATAAGCGTTTGGAGCAGCAGAATTGCGAAAAATTTTTTGCCTTCTCAACCATTTCTTGGCTTCAAACTCCCATATCTCGCGAACGGATTGACCTAACCCAAAAATTCCTATTGCATCTGAAAGTAGAAACTCGCCGATTACAACGGTATGTGTATTTTTTCCCTAGGCCATTCTGGTTGAGCGTTTGTAGCCGCAGAATTGCGAAAAATTTTTTGCCTTCTCAACCATTTCTTGGCTTCAAACGTCCATATCTCGCGAACGGATTGGCATAACCCAAAAATTCCTATTGTGTCTGAAAGTAGAAACTCGCCCGATTACAACGGTATGTGTATTTTTTCCCTAGGCCATTCTGGTTAAGCGTTTGGAGCAGCAGAATTGCGAAAAATTTGTTGCCTTCTCAACCATTTCTTAGCTTCAAACTCCCATATCTCGCGAACGGATTGACCTAACCCAAAAATTCCTATTGCATTTGAAAGTAGAAACTCGCCCGATTACAACGGCACGTGTATTTTTTCCCTAGGCCATTCTGGTTAAGCGCTGGAGCAGCAGGAGTGCGACAAATTTGTTGTCTTCTCAACCATTTCTTAGCTTCAAACTTCCATATCTCGCGAACGGATTGACCTAACCCAAAAATTCCTGTTGCGTCTGAAAGTAGAAACTCGCCCGATTACAACGGTATGTGTATTTTTTCCCTAGGCCATTCTGGTTAAGCGCTGGAGCAGCAGAAGTGCGACAAATTTGTAGTCTTCTCAACCATTTCTTAGCTTCAAACTTCCATATCTCGCGAACGGATTGACCTAACCCAAAAATTCCTGCTGCGTCTGAAAGTAGAATCTCGCCCGATTACAACTTTATGCGTATTTTTTCCCTAGGCCATTCTGGTTAAGCGCTGGAGCAGCAGAAGTGCGACAAATTTGTTGTCTTCTCAACCATTTCTTAGCTTCAAACTCCCATATCTCGCGAACGGATTGACCTAACCCAAAAATTCCTGCTGCGTCTGAAAGCAGACACTCGCCCGATTACCACGGTATGCGTATTTTTCCCCTAGGCCGTTCTGGTTAAGCGTTTGGAACAGCAGAATTGCGAAAAATTTGTTGTCTTCTCAACCATTTCTTAGCTTCAAACTCCCATATCTCGCGAACGGATAGACCTAACCCAAAAATTCCTGTTGCGTCTGAAAGTAGAAACTCGCCCGATTACAACGGTATGTGTATTTTTTCCCTAGGCCATTCTGGTTTAGCGTTTGGAGCAGCAGAATTGCGAAAAATTTTTTGCCTTCTCAACCATTTCTTGGCTTCAAACTCCCATATCTCGCGAACGGATTGACCTAACCCAAAAATTCCTATTGCATCTGAAAGTAGAAACTCGCCCGATTACAACGGTATGTGTATTTTTTCCCTAGGCCATTCTGGTTGAGCGTTTGTAGCCGCAGAATTGCGAAAAATTTTTTGCTTTCTCAACCATTTCTTGGCTTCAAACGTCCATATCTCGCGAACGGATTGACATAACCCAAAAATTCCTATTGCATCTGAAAGTAGAAACTCGCGCGATTACAGCGGTACGTGTATTTTTTCCCTAGGCCATTCTGGTTAAGCGTTTGGAGCAGCAGAATTGCGAAAAATTTGTTGTCTTCTCAACCATTTCTTAGCTTCAAACTCCCGTATCTCGCGAACGGATTGACCTAACCCAAAAATTCCTGTTGCGTCTGAAAGTAGAAACTCGCCCGATTACAACGGTATGTGTATTTTTTCCCTAGGCCATTCTGGATAAGCGTTTGGAGCAGCAGAATTGCGAAAAATTTTTTGCCTTCTCAACCATTTCTTGGCTTCAAACTCCCATATCTCGCGAACGGATTGACCCCTAACCCATAAATTCCTATTGCATCTGAAAGTAGAAACTCGCCGATTACAACGGTATGGTGTATTTTTTCCCTAGGCCATTCTGGTGAGCGTTTGTAGCCGCAGAATTGCGAAAAATTTTTTGCCTTCTCAACCATTTCTTGGCTTCAAACGTCCATATCTCGCGAACGGATTGGCATAACCCAAAAATTCCTATTGTGTCTGAAAGTAGAAACTCGCCCGATTACAACGGTATGTGTATTTTTTCCCTAGGCTATTCTGGTTAAGCTTTTGAGCAGCAGATTGCCGAAAAATTTTTTGCCTTCTCAAGCATTTCTTAGGTTCAAACTTCCATATCTCGCGAACGGATTGACATAACCCAAAAATTCCTGTTGCGTCTGAAAGTAGAAACTCGCCCGATTACAACGGTACGTGTATTTTTTCCCTAGGCCATTCTGGTTAAACTTTTGGAGCAGCAGAATAGCGAAAAATTTTTTGCCTTCTCAAGCATTTCTTAGCTTCAAAGTCCCATATCTCGCGAACGATTGACCAAACCCAAAAATTCCTGTTGCATCTGAAAGTAGAAACTCGCCCGATTACAAAGGTATGTGTATTTTTTCCCTAGGCCATTCTGGTTAAGGCGTTTGAAGCAGCCGAATTGCGAAAAATTTTTGCCTTCTCAACCATTTCTTGGCTTCAAACTCCCATATCTCGCGAACGGATTGACCTAACCCAAAAATTCCTATTGCGTCTGAAAGTAGAAACTCGCCCGATTACAACGGTATGCTGTATATTTCCCTAGGCCATTCTGGTTAAGCGTTTGGAGCAGCAGAAGTGCGAAAAATTAGTTGTCTTCTCAACCATTTCTTTGCTTCTAACTCCCCATATCTCGCGAACGGATTGGACCTAACCCAAAAATTCCTGTTGCATCTGAAAGTAGAAACTCGCCCGATTACAACGGTATGTGTATTTTTCCCCTAGGCCATTCTGTTTAAGCGTTTGGAGCAGCAGAATTGCGAAAAAATTTTTTGCCTTCCCAACCATTTCTTAGCTTCAAAGTCCCATATCTCGCGAACGATTGACCAAACCCAAAAATCCCTGTTGCATCTGAAAGTAGAAACTCGCCCGATTACAACGGTATGTGTATTTCTTCCTAGGCCATTCTGGTTAAGCGTTTGAAGCAGCAGAATTGCGAAAAATTTTTTGCCCTCTCAACCATTTCTTGGCTTCAAACTCCCATATCTCGCGAACGGATTGACCTAACCCAAAAGTTCCTATTGCGTCTGAAAGTAGAAACTCGCCCGATTACAACGGTATGTGTAGTTTTTCCCTAGGCCATTCTGGTTAAGCGTTTGGAGCAGCAGAATTGCGAAAAATTTTTTGCCTTCTCAACCATTTCTTGGCTTCAATCTCCCATATCTCGCGAACGGATTGACCCCTACCCCAAAAATTCCTATTGCATCTGAAGTAGAAACTCGCCCGATTGCAACGGTATGTGTATTTTTTCCCTAGGCCATTCTGGTTAAGCGTTTGAAGCAGCAGAATTGCGAAAAATTTTTTGCCCTCTCAACCATTTCTTGCTTCAAACTCCCATATCTCGCGAACGGATTGACCTAACCCAAAAATTCCTATTGCGTCTGAAAGTAGAAACTCGCCCGATTACAACGGTATGTGTATCTTTTCCCTAGGCCATTCTGGTTAAGCGTTTGGAGCAGCAGAATTGCGAAAAATTTTTTGCCTTCTCAACCATTTCTTGCTTCAAACTCCATATCTCGCGAACGGATTGACCTAAGCCAAAAATTCCTATTGCATCTGAAAGTAGAAACTCGCCCTATTACAGCGGTACGTGTATTTTTTCCCTAGGCCATTCTGGTTAAGCTTTTGGAGCAGCAGAATTGCGAAAAATTTTTTGCCTTCTCAAGCATTTCTTAGCTTCAAAGTCCCATTCTCGCGAACGGATTGACCAAACCCAAAAATTCCTATTGCATCTGAAAGTAGAAACTCGCCCGATTACAACGGTATGTGTATTTTTCCCTAGGCATTCTGGTTAAGCGTTTGAAGCAGCAGAAATGCGAAAAATTTTTTGCCTTCTCAACCATTTCTTGGCTTCAAACTCCCATATCTCGCGAACGGATTGACCTAACCCAAAAATTCCAAATTCCTATTGCGTCTGAAAGTAGAAACTCGCCTGATTACAACGGTATGTGTATTTTTTCCCTAGGCCATTCTGGTTAAGCGTTTGGAGCAGAAGAATTGCGAAAAATTAGTTGTCTTCTCAACCATTTCTTTGCTTCTAATTCCCATATCTCGCGAACGGATTGACCTAACCCAAAAATTCCTGTTGCATCTGAAAGTAGAAACTCGCACGATTACAACGGTATGTGTATTTTGTCCCTAGGCCATTCTGGTTAAGCGTTTGGAGCAGCAGAATTGCGAAAAATTTTTTGCCTTCCCAACCATTTCTTAGCTTCAAAGTCCTATATCTCGCGAACGGATTGACCAAACCCAAAAATCCCTGTTGCATCTGAAAGTAGAAACTCGCCCGATCACAGCGGTATGTGTATTTTTTTCCCTAGGCCATTCTAGTTAAGCGTTTGAAGCAGCAGAATTGCGAAAAATTTTTTGCCTTCTCAACCATTTCTTGGCTTCAAACTCCCATATCTCGCGAACGGATTGACCTAACCCAAAAATTCCTATTGCATCTGAAAGTAGAAACTCGCCCGATTACAGCGGTATGTGTATTTTTTCCCTAGGCCATTCTGGTTGAGCGTTTGTAGCCGCAGAATTGCGAAAAATTTTTTGCCTTCTCAACCATTTCTTGGCTTCAAACGTCCATATCTCGCGAACGGATTGACATAACCCAAAAATTCCTATTGCGTCTGAAAGTAGAAACTCGCCCGATTACAACGGTATGTGTATTTTTTCCCTAGGCCATTCTGGTTAAGCGTTTGGAGCAGCAGAATTGCGAAAAATTTGTTGTCTTCTCAACCATTTCTTAGCTTCAAACTCCCATATCTCGCGAACGGATTGACCTATCCCAAAAATTCCTGTTGCGTCTGAAAGTAGAAACTCGCCCGATTACAACGGTATGTGTATTTTTTCCCTAGGCCATTCTGGTTGAGCGTTTGTAGCCGCAGAATTGCGAAAAATTTTTTGCCTTCTCAACCATTTCTTGGCTTCAAACGTCCATATCTCGCGAACGGATTGACATAACCCAAAAATTCCTACTGCGTCTGAAAGTAGATACTCGCCCGATTACAACGGTATGTGTATTTTTTCCCTAGGCTATTCTGGTTAAGCTTTTGGAGCAGCAGAATTGCGAAAAATTTTTTGCCTTCTCAAGCATTTCTTAGATTCAAACTTCCATATCTCGCGAACGGATTGATATAACCCAAAAATTCCTGTTGCGTCTGAAAGTGGAAACTCGCCCGATTACAACGGTACGTGTATTTTTTCCCTAGGCCATTCTGGTTAAACTTTTGGAGCAGCAGAATTGCGAAAAATTTCTTGCCTTCTCAACCATTTCTTGGCTTCAAACTCCCATATCTCGCGAACGGATTGACCTAACCCAAAAATTCCTATTGCGTCTGAAAGTAGAAACTCGCCCGATTACAACGGTATGTGTATTTTTTCCCTGGGCCATTCTGGTTAAGCGTTTGGAGCAGCAGAATTGCGAAAAATTTTTTGCCTTCCCAACCATTTCTTAGCTTCAAAGTCCCATATCTCGCGAACGGATTGACCAAACCCAAAAATCCCTGTTGCATCTGAAAGTAGAAACTCGCCCGATTACAACGGTATGTGTATTTCTTCCCTAGGCCATTCTGGTTAAGCGTTTGAAGCAGCAGAATTGCGAAAAATTTTTTGCCCTCTCAACCATTTCTTGGCTTCAAACTCCCATATCTCGCGAACGGATTGACCTAACCCAAAAATTCCTATTGCGTCTGAAAGTAGAAACTCGCCCGATTACAACGGTATGTGTAGTTTTTCCCTAGGCCATTCTGGTTAAGCGTTTGGAGCAGCAGAATTGCGAAAAATTTTTTGCCTTCTCAACCATTTCTTGGCTTCAATCTCCCATATCTCGCGAACGGATTGACCTTACCCCAAAAATTCCTATTGCATCTGAAAGTAGAAACTCGCCCGATTACAACGGTATGTGTATTTTTTCCCTAGGCCATTCTGGTTAAGCGTTTGAAGCAGCAGAATTGCGAAAAATTTTTTGCCCTCTCAACCATTTCTTGGCTTCAAACTCCCATATCTCGCGAACGGATTGACCTAACCCAAAAATTCCTATTGCGTCTGAAAGTAGAAACTCGCCCGATTACAACGGTATGTGTATCTTTTCCCTAGGCCATTCTGGTTAAGCGTTTGGAGCAGCAGAATTGCGAAAAATTTTTTGCCTTCACAACCATTTCTTGGCTTCAAGCTCCCATATCTCGCGAACGGATTGACCTAAGCCAAAAATTCCTATTGCATCTGAAAGTAGAAACTCGCCCTATTACAGCGGTACGTGTATTTTTTCCCTAGGCCATTCTGGTTAAGCTTTTGGAGCAGCAGAATTGCGCAAAATTTTTTGCCTTCTCAAGCATTTCTTAGCTTCAAAGTCCCATATCTCGCGAACGGATTGACCAAACCCAAAAATTCCTATTGCATCTGAAAGTAGAAACTCGCCCGATTACAACGGTATGTGTATTTTTTCCCTAGGCCATTCTGGTTAAGCGTTTGAAGCAGCAGAATTGCGAAAAATTTTTTGCCTTCTCAACCATTTCTTGGCTTCAAACGTCCATATCTCGCGAACGGATTGACATAACCCAAAAATTCCTGTTGCGTCTGAAAGTAGAAACTCGCCCGATTACAACGGTACGTGTATTTTTTCCCTAGGCCATTCTGGTTAAACTTTTGGAGCAGCAGAATAGCGAAAAATTTTTTGCCTTCTCAAGCATTTCTTAGCTTCAAAGTCCCATATCTCGCGAACGGATTGACCAAACCCAAAAATTCCTGTTGCATCTGAAAGTAGAAACTCGGCCGATTACAAAGGTATGTGTATTTTTTCCCTAGGCCATTCTGGTTAAGCGTTTGAAGCAGCCGAATTGCGAAAAATTTTTTGCCTTCTCAACCATTTCTTGGCTTCAAACTCCCATATCTCGCGAACGGATTGACCTAACCCAAAAATTCCTATTGCGTCTGAAAGTAGAAACTCGCCCGATTACAACGGTATGTGTATTTTTTCCCTAGGCCATTCTGGTTAAGCGTTTGGAGCAGCAGAAGTGCGAAAAATTAGTTGTCTTCTCAACCATTTCTTTGCTTCTAACTCCCATATCTCGCGAACGGATTGACCTAACCCAAAAATTCCTGTTGCATCTGAAAGTAGAAACTCGCCCGATTACAACGGTATGTGTATTTTTCCCCTAGGCCATTCTGTTTAAGCGTTTGGAGCAGCAGAATTGCGAAAAATTTTTTGCCTTCCCAACCATTTCTTAGCTTCAAAGTCCCATATCTCGCGAACGGATTGACCAAACCCAAAAATCCCTGTTGCATCTGAAAGTAGAAACTCGCCCGATTACAACGGTATGTGTATTTCTTCCCTAGGCCATTCTGGTTAAGCGTTTGAAGCAGCAGAATTGCGAAAAATTTTTTGCCCTCTCAACCATTTCTTGGCTTCAAACTCCCATATCTCGCGAACGGATTGACCTAACCCAAAAATTCCTTTTGCGTCTGAAAGTAGAAACTTGCCCGATTACAACGGTATGTGTAGTTTTTCCCTAGGCCATTCTGGTTAAGCGTTTGGAGCAGCAGAATTGCGAAAAATTTTTTGCCTTCTCAACCATTTCTTGGCTTCAATCTCCCATATCTCGCGAACGGATTGACCTTACCCCAAAAATTCCTATTGCATCTGAAAGTAGAAACTCGCCCGATTACAACGGTATGTGTATTTTTTCCCTAGGCCATTCTGGTTAAGCGTTTGGAGCAGCAGAAGTGCGAAAAATTAGTTGTCTTCTCAACCATTTCTTTGCTTCTAACTCCCATATCTCGCGAACGGATTGACCTAACCCAAAAATTCCTGTTGCATCTGAAAGTAGAAACTCGCCCGATTACAACGGTATGTGTATTTTTCCCCTAGGCCATTCTGTTTAAGCGTTCGGAGCAGCAGAATTGCGAAAAATTTTTTGCCTTCCCAACCATTTCTTAGCTTCAAAGTCCCATATCTCGCGAACGGATTGACCAAACCCAAAAATCCCTGTTGCATCTGAAAGTAGAAACTCTCCCGATTACAACGGTATGTGTATTTCTTCCCTAGGCCATTCTGGTTAAGCGTTTGAAGCAGCAGAATTGCGAAAAATTTTTTGCCCTCTCAACCATTTCTTGGCTTCAAACTCCCATATCTCGCGAACGGATTGACCTAACCCAAAAATTCCTATTGCGTCTGAAAGTAGAAACTTGCCCGATTACAACGGTATGTGTAGTTTTTCCCTAGGCCATTCTGGTTAAGCGTTTGGAGCAGCAGAATTGCGAAAAATTTTTTGCCTTCTCAACCATTTCTTGGCTTCAATCTCCCATATCTCGCGAACGGATTGACCTTACCCCAAAAATTCCTATTGCATCTGAAAGTAGAAACTCGCCCGATTACAACGGTATGTGTATTTTTTCCCTAGGCCATTCTGGTTAAGCGTTTGAAGCAGCTGAATTGCGAAAAATTTTTTGCCCTCTCAACCATTTCTTGGCTTCAAACTCCCATATCTCGCGAACGGATTGACCTAACCCAAAAATTCCTATTGCGTCTGAAAGTAGAAACTCGCCCGATTACAACGGTATGTGTATCTTTTCCCTAGGCCATTCTGGTTAAGCGTTTGGAGCAGCAGAATTGCGAAAAATTTTTTGCCTCCTCAACCATTTCTTGGCTTCAAACTCCCATATCTCGCGAACGGATTGACATAAGCCAAAAATTCCTATTGCATCTGAAAGTAGAAACTCGCCCTATTACAGCGGTACGTGTATTTTTTCCCTAGGCCATTCTGGTTAAGCTTTTGGAGCAGCAGAATTGCGAAAAATTTTTTGCCTTCTCAAGCATTTCTTAGCTTCAAAGTCCCATATCTCGCGAACGGATTGGCCAAACCCAAAAATTCCTATTGCATCTGAAAGTAGAAACTCGCCCGATTACAACGGTATGTGTATTTTTTCCCTAGGCCATTCTGGTTAAGCGTTTGGAGCAGAAGAATTGCGAAAAATTAGTTGTCTTCTCAACCATTTCTTTGCTTCTAATTCCCATATCTCGCGAACGGATTGACCTAACCCAAAAATTCCTGTTGCATCTGAAAGTAGAAACTCGCACGATTACAACGGTATGTGTATTTTGTCCCTAGGCCATTCTGGTTAAGCGTTTGGAGCAGCAGAATTGCGAAAAATTTTTTGCCTTCCCAACCATTTCTTAGCTTCAAAGTCCTATATCTCGCGAACGGATTGACCAAACCCAAAAATCCCTGTTGCATCTGAAAGTAGAAACTCGCCCGATTACAGCGGTATGTGTATTTTTTTCCCTAGGCCATTCTAGTTAAGCGTTTGAAGCAGCAGAATTGCGAAAAATTTTTTGCCTTCTCAACCATTTCTTGGCTTCAAACTCCCATATCTCGCGAACGGATTGACCTAACCCAATAATTCCTATTGCATCTGAAAGTAGAAACTCGCCCGATTACAGCGGTATGTGTATTTTTTCCCTAGGCCATTCTGGTTGAGCGTTTGTAGCCGCAGAATTGCGAAAAATTTTTTGCCTTCTCAACCATTTCTTGGCTTCAAACGTCCATATCTCGCGAACGGATTGACATAACCCAAAAATTCCTATTGCGTCTGAAAGTAGAAACTCGCCCGATAACAACGGTATGTGTATTTCTTCCCTAGGCCATTCTGGTTAAGCGTTTGGAGCAGCAGAATTGCGAAAAATTTGTTGTCTTCTCAACCATTTCTTAGCTTCAAACTCCCATATCTCGCGAACGGATTGACCTATCCCAAAAATTCCTGTTGCGTCTGAAAGTAGAAACTCGCCCGATTACAACGGTAGGTGTATTTTTTCCCTAGGCCACTCTGGTTGAGCGTTTGTAGCCGCAGAATTGCGAAAAATTTTTTGCCTTCTCAACCATTTCTTGGCTTCAAACGTCCATATCTCGCGAACGGATTGACATAACCCAAAAATTCCTACTGCGTCTGAAAGTAGATACTCGCCCGATTACAACGGTATGTGTATTTTTTCCCTAGGCTATTCTGGTTAAGCTTTTGGAGCAGCAGAATTGCGAAAAATTTTTTGCCTTCTCAAGCATTTCTTAGATTCAAACTTCCATATCTCGCGAACGGATTGATATAACCCAAAAATTCCTGTTGCGTCTGAAAGTGGAAACTCGCCCGATTACAACGGTACGTGTATTTTTTCCCTAGGCCATTCTGGTTAAACTTTTGGAGCAGCAGAATTGCGAAAAATTTCTTGCCTTCTCAACCATTTCTTGGCTTCAAACTCCCATATCTCGCGAACGGATTGACCTAACCCAAAAATTCCTATTGCGTCTGAAAGTAGAAACTCGCCCGATTACAACGGTATGTGTATTTTTTCCCTGGGCCATTCTGGTTAAGCGTTTGGAGCAGCAGAATTGCGAAAAATTTTTTGCCTTCCCAACCATTTCTTAGCTTCAAAGTCCCATATCTCGCGAACGGATTGACCAAACCCAAAAATCCCTGTTGCATCTGAAAGTAGAAACTCGCCCGATTACAACGGTATGTGTATTTCTTCCCTAGGCCATTCTGGTTAAGCGTTTGAAGCAGCAGAATTGCGAAAAATTTTTTGCCCTCTCAACCATTTCTTGGCTTCAAACTCCCATATCTCGCGAACGGATTGACCTAACCCAAAAATTCCTATTGCGTCTGAAAGTAGAAACTCGCCCGATTACAACGGTATGTGTAGTTTTTCCCTAGGCCATTCTGGTTAAGCGTTTGGAGCAGCAGAATTGCGAAAAATTTTTTGCCTTCTCAACCATTTCTTGGCTTCAATCTCCCATATCTCGCGAACGGATTGACCTTACCCCAAAAATTCCTATTGCATCTGAAAGTAGAAACTCGCCCGATTACAACGGTATGTGTATTTTTTCCCTAGGCCATTCTGGTTAAGCGTTTGAAGCAGCAGAATTGCGAAAAATTTTTTGCCCTCTCAACCATTTCTTGGCTTCAAACTCCCATATCTCGCGAACGGATTGACCTAACCCAAAAATTCCTATTGCGTCTGAAAGTAGAAACTCGCCCGATTACAACGGTATGTGTATCTTTTCCCTAGGCCATTCTGGTTAAGCGTTTGGAGCAGCAGAATTGCGAAAAATTTTTTGCCTTCTCAACCATTTCTTGGCTTCAAACTCCCATATCTCGCGAACGGATTGACCTAAGCCAAAAATTCCTATTGCATCTGAAAGTAGAAACTCGCCCTATTACAGCGGTACGTGTATTTTTTCCCTAGGCCATTCTGGTTAAGCTTTTGGAGCAGCAGAATTGCGCAAAATTTTTTGCCTTCTCAAGCATTTCTTAGCTTCAAAGTCCCATATCTCGCGAACGGATTGACCAAACCCAAAAATTCCTATTGCATCTGAAAGTAGAAACTCGCCCGATTACAACGGTATGTGTATTTTTTCCCTAGGCCATTCTGGTTAAGCGTTTGAAGCAGCAGAATTGCGAAAAATTTTTTGCCTTCTCAACCATTTCTTGGCTTCAAACGTCCATATCTCGCGAACGGATTGACATAACCCAAAAATTCCTATTGCGTCTGAAAGTAGATACTCGCCCGATTACAACGGTATGTGTATTTTTTCCCTAGGCTATTCTGGTTAAGCTTTTGGAGCAGCAGAATTGCGAAAAATTTTTTGCCTCCTCAAGCATTTCTTAGCTTCAAACTTCCATATCTCGCGAACGGATTGACATAACCCAAAAATTCCTGTTGCGTCTGAAAGTAGAAACTCGCCCGATTACAACGGTACGTGTATTTTTTCCCTAGGCCATTCTGGTTAAACTTTTGGAGCAGCAGAATTGCGAAAAATTTCTTGCCTTCTCAACCATTTCTTGGCTTCAAACTCCCATATCTCGCGAACGGATTGACCTAACCCAAAAATTCCTATTGCGTCTGAAAGTAGAAACTCGCCCGATTACAACGGTATGTGTATTTTTTCCCTGGGACATTCTGGTTAAGCGTTTGGAGCAGCAGAATTGCGAAAAATTTTTTGCCTTCCCAACCATTTCTTAGCTTCAAAGTCCCATATCTCGCGAACGGATTGACCAAACCCAAAAATCCCTGTTGCATCTGAAAGTAGAAACTCGCCCGATTACAACGGTATGTGTATTTCTTCCCTAGGCCATTCTGGTTAAGCGTTTGAAGCAGCAGAATTGCGAAAAATTTTTTGCCCTCTCAACCATTTCTTGGCTTCAATCTCCCATATCTCGCGAACGGATTGACCTTACCCCAAAAATTCCTATTGCATCTGAAAGTAGAAACTCGCCCGATTACAACGGTATGTGTATTTTTTCCCTAGGCCATTCTGGTTAAGCGTTTGAAGCAGCAGAATTGCGAAAAATTTTTTGCCCTCTCAACCATTTCTTGGCTTCAAACTCCCATATCTCGCGAACGGATTGACCTAACCCAAAAATTCCTATTGCGTCTGAAAGTAGAAACTCGCCCGATTACAACGGTATGTGTATCTTTTCCCTAGGCAATTCTGGTTAAGCGTTTGGAGCAGCAGAATTGCGAAAAATTTTTTGCCTTCTCAACCATTTCTTGGCTTCAAACTCCCATATCTCGCGAACGGATTGACCTAAGCCAAAAATTCCTATTGCATCTGAAAGTAGAAACTCGCCCTATTACAGCGGTACGTGTATTTTTTCCCTAGGCCATTCTGGTTAAGCTTTTGGAGCAGCAGAATTGCGCAAAATTTTTTGCCTTCTCAAGCATTTCTTAGCTTCAAAGTCCCATATCTCGCGAACGGATTGACCAAACCCAAAAATTCCTATTGCATCTGAAAGTAGAAACTCGCCCGATTACAACGGTATGTGTATTTTTTCCCTAGGCCATTCTGGTTAAGCGTTTGAAGCAGCAGAATTGCGAAAAATTTTTTGCCTTCTCAACCATTTCTTGGCTTCAAACGTCCATATCTCGCGAACGGATTGACATAACCCAAAAATTCCTATTGCGTCTGAAAGTAGATACTCGCCCGATTACAACGGTATGTGTATTTTTTCCCTAGGCTATTCTGGTTAAGCTTTTGGAGCAGCAGAATTGCGAAAAATTTTTTGCCTTCTCAAGCATTTCTTAGCTTCAAACTTCCATATCTCGCGAACGGATTGACATAACCCAAAAATTCCTGTTGCGTCTGAAAGTAGAAACTCGCCCGATTACAACGGTACGTGTATTTTTTCCCTAGGCCATTCTGGTTAAACTTTTGGAGCAGCAGAATAGCGAAAAATTTTTTGCCTTCTCAAGCATTTCTTAGCTTCAAAGTCCCATATCTCGCGAACGGATTGACCAAACCCAAAAATTCCTGTTGCATCTGAAAGTAGAAACTCGCCCGATTACAAAGGTATGTGTATTTTTTCCCTAGGCCATTCTGGTTAAGCGTTTGAAGCAGCCGAATTGCGAAAAATTTTTTGCCTTCTCAACCATTTCTTGGCTTCAAACTCCCATATCTCGCGAACGGATTGACCTAACCCAAAAATTCCTATTGCGTCTGAAAGTAGAAACTCGCCCGATTACAACGGTATGTGTATTTTTTCCCTAGGCCATTCTGGTTAAGCGTTTGGAGCAGCAGAAGTGCGAAAAAGTAGTTGTCTTCTCAACCATTTCTTCGCTTCTAACTCCCATATCTCGCGAACGGATTGACCTAACCCAAAAATTCCTGTTGCATCTGAAAGTAGAAACTCGCCCGATTACAACGGTATGTGTATTTTTCCCCTAGGCCATTCTGTTTAAGCGTTTGGAGCAGCAGAATTGCGAAAAATTTTTTGCCTTCCCAACCATTTCTTAGCTTCAAAGTCCCATATCTCGCGAACGGATTGACCAAACCCAAAAATCCCTGTTGCATCTGAAAGTAGAAACTCGCCCGATTACAACGGTATGTGTATTTCTTCCCTAGGCCATTCTGGTTAAGCGTTTGAAGCAGCAGAATTGCGAAAAATTTTTTGCCCTCTCAACCATTTCTTGGCTTCAAACTCCCATATCTCGCGAACGGATTGACCTAACCCAAAAATTCCTTTTGCGTCTGAAAGTAGAAACTTGCCCGATTACAACGGTATGTGTAGTTTTTCCCTAGGCCATTCTGGTTAAGCGTTTGGAGCAGCAGAATTGCGAAAAATTTTTTGCCTTCTCAACCATTTCTTGGCTTCAATCTCCCATATCTCGCGAACGGATTGACCTTACCCCAAAAATTCCTATTGCATCTGAAAGTAGAAACTCGCCCGATTACAACGGTATGTGTATTTTTTCCCTAGGCCATTCTGGTTAAGCGTTTGGAGCAGCAGAAGTGCGAAAAATTAGTTGTCTTCTCAACCATTTCTTTGCTTCTAACTCCCATATCTCGCGAACGGATTGACCTAACCCAAAAATTCCTGTTGCATCTGAAAGTAGAAACTCGCCCGATTACAACGGTATGTGTATTTTTCCCCTAGGCCATTCTGTTTAAGCGTTCGGAGCAGCAGAATTGCGAAAAATTTTTTGCCTTCCCAACCATTTCTTAGCTTCAAAGTCCCATATCTCGCGAACGGATTGACCAAACCCAAAAATCCCTGTTGCATCTGAAAGTAGAAACTCGCCCGATTACAACGGTATGTGTATTTCTTCCCTAGGCCATTCTGGTTAAGCGTTTGAAGCAGCAGAATTGCGAAAAATTTTTTGCCCTCTCAACCATTTCTTGGCTTCAAACTCCCATATCTCGCGAACCGATTGACCTAACCCAAAAATTCCTATTGCGTCTGAAAGTAGAAACTTGCCCGATTACAACGGTATGTGTAGTTTTTCCCTAGGCCATTCTGGTTAAACTTTTGGAGCAGCAGAATTGCGAAAAATTTCTTGCCTTCTCAACCATTTCTTGGCTTCAAACTCCCATATCTCGCGAACGGATTGACCTAACCCAAAAATTCCTATTGCGTCTGAAAGTAGAAACTCGCCCGATTACAACGGTATGTGTATTTTTTCCCTGGGACATTCTGGTTAAGCGTTTGGAGCAGCAGAATTGCGAAAAATTTTTTGCCTTCCCAACCATTTCTTAGCTTCAAAGTCCCATATCTCGCGAACGGATTGACCAAACCCAAAAATCCCTGTTGCATCTGAAAGTAGAAACTCGCCCGATTACAACGGTATGTGTATTTCTTCCCTAGGCCATTCTGGTTAAGCGTTTGAAGCAGCAGAATTGCGAAAAATTTTTTGCCCTCTCAACCATTTCTTGGCTTCAAACTCCCATATCTCGCGAACGGATTGACCTAACCCAAAAATTCCTATTGCGTCTGAAAGTAGAAACTCGCCCGATTACAGCGGTACGTGTATTTTTTCCCTAGGCCATTCTGGTTAAGCTTTTGGAGCAGCAGAATTGCGCAAAATTTTTTGCCTTCTCAAGCATTTCTTAGCTTCAAAGTCCCATATCTCGCGAACGGATTGACCAAACCCAAAAATTCCTATTGCATCTGAAAGTAGAAACTCGCCCGATTACAACGGTATGTGTATTTTTTCCCTAGGCCATTCTGGTTAAGCGTTTGAAGCAGCAGAATTGCGAAAAATTTTTTGCCTTCTCAACCATTTCTTGGCTTCAAACGTCCATATCTCGCGAACGGATTGACATAACCCAAAAATTCCTATTGCGTCTGAAAGTAGATACTCGCCCGATTACAACGGTATGTGTATTTTTTCCCTAGGCTATTCTGGTTAAGCTTTTGGAGCAGCAGAATTGCGAAAAATTTTTTGCCTTCTCAAGCATTTCTTAGCTTCAAACTTCCATATCTCGCGAACGGATTGACATAACCCAAAAATTCCTGTTGCGTCTGAAAGTAGAAACTCGCCCGATTACAACGGTACGTGTATTTTTTCCCTAGGCCATTCTGGTTAAACTTTTGGAGCAGCAGAATAGCGAAAAATTTTTTGCCTTCTCAAGCATTTCTTAGCTTCAAAGTCCCATATCTCGCGAACGGATTGACCAAACCCAAAAATTCCTGTTGCATCTGAAAGTAGAAACTCGCCCGATTACAAAGGTATGTGTATTTTTTCCCTAGGCCATTCTGGTTAAGCGTTTGAAGCAGCCGAATTGCGAAAAATTTTTTGCCTTCTCAACCATTTCTTGGCTTCAAACTCCCATATCTCGCGAACGGATTGACCTAACCCAAAAATTCCTATTGCGTCTGAAAGTAGAAACTCGCCCGATTACAACGGTATGTGTATTTTTTCCCTAGGCCATTCTGGTTAAGCGTTTGGAGCAGCAGAAGTGCGAAAAATTAGTTGTCTTCTCAACCATTTCTTTGCTTCTAACTCCCATATCTCGCGAACGGATTGACCTAACCCAAAAATTCCTGTTGCATCTGAAAGTAGAAACTCGCCCGATTACAACGGTATGTGTATTTTTCCCCTAGGCCATTCTGTTTAAGCGTTTGGAGCAGCAGAATTGCGAAAAATTTTTTGCCTTCCCAACCATTTCTTAGCTTCAAAGTCCCATATCTCGCGAACGGATTGACCAAACCCAAAAATCCCTGTTGCATCTGAAAGTAGAAACTCGCACGATTACAACGGTATGTGTATTTCTTCCCTAGGCCATTCTGGTTAAGCGTTTGAAGCAGCAGAATTGCGAAAAATTTTTTGCCCTCTCAACCATTTCTTGGCTTCAAACTCCCATATCTCGCGAACGGATTGACCTAACCCAAAAATTCCTTTTGCGTCTGAAAGTAGAAACTTGCCCGATTACAACGGTATGTGTAGTTTTTCCCTAGGCCATTCTGGTTAAGCGTTTGGAGCAGCAGAATTGCGAAAAATTTTTTGCCTTCTCAACCATTTCTTGGCTTCAATCTCCCATATCTCGCGAACGGATTGACCTTACCCCAAAAATTCCTATTGCATCTGAAAGTAGAAACTCGCCCGATTACAACGGTATGTGTATTTTTTCCCTAGGCCATTCTGGTTAAGCGTTTGGAGCAGCAGAAGTGCGAAAAATTAGTTGTCTTCTCAACCATTTCTTTGCTTCTAACTCCCATATCTCGCGAACGGATTGACCTAACCCAAAAATTCCTGTTGCATCTGAAAGTAGAAACTCGCCCGATTACAACGGTATGTGTATTTTTCCCCTAGGCCATTCTGTTTAAGCGTTTGGAGCAGCAGAATTGCGAAAAATTTTTTGCCTTCCCAACCATTTCTTAGCTTCAAAGTCCCATATCTCGCGAACGGATTGACCAAACCCAAAAATCCCTGTTGCATCTGAAAGTAGAAACTCGCCCGATTACAACGGTATGTGTATTTCTTCCCTAGGCCATTCTGGTTAAGCGTTTGAAGCAGCAGAATTGCGAAAAATTTTTTGCCCTCTCAACCATTTCTTGGCTTCAAACTCCCATATCTCGCGAACCGATTGACCTAACCCAAAAATTCCTATTGCGTCTGAAAGTAGAAACTTGCCCGATTACAACGGTATGTGTAGTTTTTCCCTAGGCCATTCTGGTTAAGCGTTTGGAGCAGCAGAATTGCGAAAAATTTTTTGCCTTCTCAACCATTTCTTGGCTTCAATCTCCCATATCTCGCGAACGGATTGACCTTACCCCAAAAATTCCTATTGCATCTGAAAGTAGAAACTCGCCCGATTACAACGGTATGTGTATTTTTTCCCTAGGCCATTCTGGTTAAGCGTTTGAAGCAGCTGAATTGCGAAAAATTTTTTGCCCTCTCAACCATTTCTTGGCTTCAAACTCCCATATCTCGCGAACGGATTGACCTAACCCAAAAATTCCTATTGCGTCTGAAAGTAGAAACTCGCCCGATTACAACGGTATGTGTATCTTTTCCCTAGGCCATTCTGGTTAAGCGTTTGGAGCAGCAGAATTGCGAAAAATTTTTTGCCTTCTCAACCATTTCTTGGCTTCAAACTCCCATATCTCGCGAACGGATTGACCTAAGCCAAAAATTCCTATTGCATCTGAAAGTAGAAACTCGCCCTATTACAGCGGTACGTGTATTTTTTCCCTAGGCCATTCTGGTTAAGCTTTTGGAGCAGCAGAACTGCGAAAAATTTTTTGCCTTCTCAAGCATTTCTTAGCTTCAAAGTCCCATATCTCGCGAACGGATTGACCAAACCCAAAAATTCCTATTGCATCTGAAAGTAGAAACTCGCCCGATTACAACGGTATGTGTATTTTTTCCCTAGGCCATTCTGGTTAAGCGTTTGAAGCAGCAGAATTGCGAAAAATTTTTTGCCTTCTCAACCATTTCTTGGCTTCAAACTCCCATATCTCGCGAACGGATTGACCTAACCCAAAAATTCCTATTGCGTCTGAAAGTAGAAACTCGCCTGATTACAACGGTATGTGTATTTTTTCCCTAGGCCATTCTGGTTAAGCGTTTGGAGCAGAAGAATTGCGAAAAATTAGTTGTCTTCTCAACCATTTCTTTGCTTCTAATTCCCATATCTCGCGAACGGATTGACCTAACCCAAAAATTCCTGTTGCATCTGAAAGTAGAAACTCGCACGATTACAACGGTATGTGTATTTTGTCCCTAGGCCATTCTGGTTAAGCGTTTGGAGCAGCAGAATTGCGAAAAATTTTTTGCCTTCCCAACCATTTCTTAGCTTCAAAGTCCTATATCTCGCGAACGGATTGACCAAACCCAAAAATCCCTGTTGCATCTGAAAGTAGAAACTCGCCCGATTACAGCGGTATGTGTATTTTTCTCCCTAGGCCATTCTAGTTAAGCGTTTGAAGCAGCAGAATTGCGAAAAATTTTTTGCCTTCTCAACCATTTCTTGGCTTCAAACGTCCATATCTCGCGAACGGATTGACATAACCCAAAAATTCCTATTGCGTCTGAAAGTAGAAACTCGCCCGATTACAACGGTATGTGTATTTTTTCCCTAGGCCATTCTGGTTAAGCGTTTGGAGCAGCAGAATTGCGAAAAATTTTTTGCCTTCTCAACCATTTCTTGGCTTCAAACTCCCATATCTCGCGAACGGATTGACCAAACCCAAAAATTCCTGCTGCGTCTGAAAGTAGAAACTCGCCCGATTACAAATGTATGCGTATTTTTTCCCTAGGCCATTCTGGTTAAGCGTTTGGAGCAGCAGAAGTGCGAAAAATTTGTTGTCTTCTCAACCATTTCTTAGCTTCAAACTCCCATATCTCGCGAACGGATTGACCTAACCCAAAAATTCCTGTTGCATCTGAAAGTAGAAACTCGCCCGATTACAACGGTATGTGTATTTTTCCTCTAGGCCATTCTGGTTAAGCGTTTGGAGCAGCAGAATTGCGAAAAATTAGTTGTCTTCTGAACCATTTCTTTGCTTCAAACTCCCATATCTCGCGAACGGATTGACCTAACCCAAAAATTCCTGTTGCATCTGAAAGTAGAAACTCGCGCGATTACAACGGTATGTGAATTTTTTCCCTAGGCCATCCTGGTTAAGCGTTTGGAGCAGCAGAATTGCGAAAAATTTTTTGCCTTCCCAACCATTTCTTAGCTTCAAAGTCCCATATCTCGCGAACGGATTGACCAAACCCAAAAATCCCTGTTGCATCTGAAAGTAGAAACTCGCCCGATTACAACGGTATGTGTATTTCTTCCCTAGGCCATTCTGGTTAAGCGTTTGAAGCAGCAGAATTGCGAAAAATTTTTTGCCCTCTCAACCATTTCTTGGCTTCAAACTCCCATATCTCGCGAACGGATTGACCTAACCCAAAAATTCCTATTGCGTCTGAAAGTAGAAACTTGCCCGATTACAACGGTATGTGTAGTTTTTCCCTAGGCCATTCTGGTTAAGCGTTTGGAGCAGCAGAATTGCGAAAAATTTTTTGCCTTCTCAACCATTTCTTGGCTTCAATCTCCCATATCTCGCGAACGGATTGACCTTACTCCAAAAATTCCTATTGCATCTGAAAGTAGAAACTCGCCCGATTACAACGGTATGTGTATTTTTTCCCTAGGCCATTCTGGTTAAGCGTTTGGAGCAGCAGAAGTGCGAAAAATTAGTTGTCTTCTCAACCATTTCTTTGCTTCTAACTCCCATATCTCGCGAACGGATTGACCTAACCCAAAAATTCCTGTTGCATCTGAAAGTAGAAACTCGCCCGATTACAACGGTATGTGTATTTTTCCCCTAGGCCATTCTGTTTAAGCGTTTGGAGCAGCAGAATTGCGAAAAATTTTTTGCCTTCCCAACCATTTCTTAGCTTCAAAGTCCCATATCTCGCGAACGGATTGACCAAACCCAAAAATTCCTATTGCATCTGAAAGTAGAAACTCGCCCGATTACAACGGTATGTGTATTTTTTCCCTAGGCCATTCTGGTTAAGCGTTTGAAGCAGCAGAATTGCGAAAAATTTTTTGCCTTCTCAACCATTTCTTGGCTTCAAACTCCCATATCTCGCGAACGGATTGACCTAACCCAAAAATTCCTATTGCGTCTGAAAGTAGAAACTCGCCTGATTACAACGGTATGTGTATTTTTTCCCTAGGCCATTCTGGTTAAGCGTTTGGAGCAGAAGAATTGCGAAAAATTAGTTGTCTTCTCAACCATTTCTTTGCTTCTAATTCCCATATCTCGCGAACGGATTGACCTAACCCAAAAATTCCTGTTGCATCTGAAAGTAGAAACTCGCACGATTACAACGGTATGTGTATTTTGTCCCTAGGCCATTCTGGTTAAGCGTTTGGAGCAGCAGAATTGCGAAAAATTTTTTGCCTTCCCAACCATTTCTTAGCTTCAAAGTCCTATATCTCGCGAACGGATTGACCAATCCCAAAAATCCCTGTTGCATCTGAAAGTAGAAACTCGCCCGATTACAGCGGTATGTGTATTTTTCTCCCTAGGCCATTCTAGTTAAGCGTTTGAAGCAGCAGAATTGCGAAAAATTTTTTGCCTTCTCAACCATTTCTTGGCTTCAAACTCCCATATCTCGCGAACGGATTGACCTAACCCAAAAATTCCTATTGCATCTGAAAGTAGAAACTCGCCCGATTACAGCGGTATGTGTATTTTTTCCCTAGGCCATTCTGGTTGAGCGTTTGTAGCCGCAGAATTGCGAAAAATTTTTTGCCTTCTCAACCATTTCTTGGCTTCAAACGTCCATATCTCGCGAACGGATTGACATAACCCAAAAATTCCTATTGCGTCTGAAAGTAGAAACTCGCCCGATTACAACGGTATGTGTATTTTTTCCCTAGGCCATTCTGGTTAAGCGTTTGGAGCAGCAGAATTGCGAAAAATTTTTTGCATTCTCAACCATTTCTTGGCTTCAAACTCCCATATCTCGCGAACGGATTGACCAAACCCAAAAATTCCTGCTGCGTCTGAAAGTAGAAACTCGCCCGATTACAAATGTATGCGTATTTTTTCCCTAGGCCATTCTGGTTAAGCGTTTGGAGCAGCAGAAGTGCGAAAAATTTGTTGTCTTCTCAACCATTTCTTAGCTTCAAACTCCCATATCTCGCGAACGGATTGACCTAACCCAAAAATTCCAGTTGCATCTGAAAGTAGAAACTCGCCCGATTACAACGGTATGTGTATTTTTCCTCTAGGCCATTCTGGTTAAGCGTTTGGAGCAGCAGAATTGCGAAAAATTAGTTGTCTTCTGAACCATTTCTTTGCTTCAAACTCCCATATCTCGCGAACGGATTGACCTAACCCAAAAATTCCTGTTGCATCTGAAAGTAGAAACTCGCGCGATTACAACGGTATGTGAATTTTTTCCCTAGGCCATCCTGGTTAAGCGTTTGGAGCAGCAGAATTGCGAAAAATTTTTTGCCTTCTCAACCATTTCTTGGCTTCAAACTTCCATATCTCGCGAAAGGATTGACCTAACCCACAAATTCCTATTGCGTCTGAAAGTAGAAACTCGCCCGATTACAACGGTATGTGTATTTTTTCCCTAGGCCATTCTGGTTAAGCGTTTGAAGCAGCAGAATTGCGAAAAATTTTTTGCCCTCTCAACCATTTCTTGGCTTCAAACTCCCATATCTCGCGAACGGATTGACCTAACCCAAAAATTCCTGTTGCATCTGAAAGTAGAAACTCGCGCGATTACAACGGTATGTGAATTTTTTCCCTAGGCCATCCTGGTTAAGCGTTTGGAGCAGCAGAATTGCGAAAAATTTTTTGCCTTCCCAACCATTTCTTAGCTTCAAAGTCCCATATCTCGCGAACGGATTGACCAAACCCAAAAATCCCTGTTGCATCTGAAAGTAGAAACTCGCCCGATTACAACGGTATGTGTATTTCTTCCCTAGGCCATTCTGGTTAAGCGTTTGAAGCAGCAGAATTGCGAAAAATTTTTTGCCCTCTCAACCATTTCTTGGCTTCAAACTCCCATATCTCGCGAACGGATTGACCTAACCCAAAAATTCCTATTGCGTCTGAAAGTAGAAACTTGCCCGATTACAACGGTATGTGTAGTTTTTCCCTAGGCCATTCTGGTTAAGCGTTTGGAGCAGCAGAATTGCGAAAAATTTTTTGCCTTCTCAACCATTTCTTGGCTTCAATCTCCCATATCTCGCGAACGGATTGACCTTACCCCAAAAATTCCTATTGCATCTGAAAGTAGAAACTCGCCCGATTACAACGGTATGTGTATTTTTTCCCTAGGCCATTCTGGTTAAGCGTTTGGAGCAGCAGAAGTGCGAAAAATTAGTTGTCTTCTCAACCATTTCTTTGCTTCTAACTCCCATATCTCGCGAACGGATTGACCTAACCCAAAAATTCCTGTTGCATCTGAAAGTAGAAACTCGCCCGATTACAACGGTATGTGTATTTTTCCCCTAGGCCATTCTGTTTAAGCGTTTGGAGCAGCAGAATTGCGAAAAATTTTTTGCCTTCCCAACCATTTCTTAGCTTCAAAGTCCCATATCTCGCGAACGGATTGACCAAACCCAAAAATTCCTATTGCATCTGAAAGTAGAAACTCGCCCGATTACAACGGTATGTGTATTTTTTCCCTAGGCCATTCTGGTTAAGCGTTTGAAGCAGCAGAATTGCGAAAAATTTTTTGCCTTCTCAACCATTTCTTGGCTTCAAACTCCCATATCTCGCGAACGGATTGACCTAACCCAAAAATTCCTATTGCGTCTGAAAGTAGAAACTCGCCTGATTACAACGGTATGTGTATTTTTTCCCTAGGCCATTCTGGTTAAGCGTTTGGAGCAGAAGAATTGCGAAAAATTAGTTGTCTTCTCAACCATTTCTTTGCTTCTAATTCCCATATCTCGCGAACGGATTGACCTAACCCAAAAATTCCTGTTGCATCTGAAAGTAGAAACTCGCACGATTACAACGGTATGTGTATTTTGTCCCTAGGCCATTCTGGTTAAGCGTTTGGAGCAGCAGAATTGCGAAAAATTTTTTGCCTTCCCAACCATTTCTTAGCTTCAAAGTCCTATATCTCGCGAACGGATTGACCAAACCCAAAAATCCCTGTTGCATCTGAAAGTAGAAACTCGCCCGATTACAGCGGTATGTGTATTTTTCTCCCTAGGCCATTCTAGTTAAGCGTTTGAAGCAGCAGAATTGCGAAAAATTTTTTGCCTTCTCAACCATTTCTTGGCTTCAAACTCCCATATCTCGCGAACGGATTGACCTAACCCAAAAATTCCTATTGCATCTGAAAGTAGAAACTCGCCCGATTACAGCGGTATGTGTATTTTTTCCCTAGGCCATTCTGGTTGAGCGTTTGTAGCCGCAGAATTGCGAAAAATTTTTTGCCTTCTCAACCATTTCTTGGCTTCAAACGTCCATATCTCGCGAACGGATTGACATAACCCAAAAATTCCTATTGCGTCTGAAAGTAGAAACTCGCCCGATTACAACGGTATGTGTATTTTTTCCCTAGGCCATTCTGGTTAAGCGTTTGGAGCAGCAGAATTGCGAAAAATTTTTTGCATTCTCAACCATTTCTTGGCTTCAAACTCCCATATCTCGCGAACGGATTGACCAAACCCAAAAATTCCTGCTGCGTCTGAAAGTAGAAACTCGCCCGATTACAAATGTATGCGTATTTTTTCCCTAGGCCATTCTGGTTAAGCGTTTGGAGCAGCAGAAGTGCGAAAAATTTGTTGTCTTCTCAACCATTTCTTAGCTTCAAACTCCCATATCTCGCGAACGGATTGACCTAACCCAAAAATTCCTGTTGCATCTGAAAGTAGAAACTCGCCCGATTACAACGGTATGTGTATTTTTCCTCTAGGCCATTCTGGTTAAGCGTTTGGAGCAGCAGAATTGCGAAAAATTAGTTGTCTTCTGAACCATTTCTTTGCTTCAAACTCCCATATCTCGCGAACGGATTGACCTAACCCAAAAATTCCTGTTGCATCTGAAAGTAGAAACTCGCGCGATTACAACGGTATGTGAATTTTTCCCCTAGGCCATCCTGGTTAAGCGTTTGGAGCAGCAGAATTGCGAAAAATTTTTTGCCTTCTCAACCATTTCTTGGCTTCAAACTTCCATATCTCGCGAAAGGATTGACCTAACCCACAAATTCCTATTGCGTCTGAAAGTAGAAACTCGCCCGATTACAACGGTATGTGTGTTTTTTCCCTAGGCCATTCTGGTTAAGCGTTTGGAGCAGCAGAAGTGCGAAAAATTAGTTGTCTTCTCAACCATTTCTTTGCTTCAAACTCCCATATCTCGCGAACGGATTGACCTAACCCAAAAATTCCTGTTGCGTCTGAAAGTAGAAACTCGCCCGATTACAACGGTATGTGTATTTTTTCCCTAGGCCATTCTGGTTAAGCGTTAGGAGCAGCAGAATTGCGAACAATTTTTTGCCTTCTCAACCATTTCTTGGCTTCAAACTTCCATATCTCGCGAACGGATTGACATAACCAAAAATTCCTGTTGCGTCTGAAAGTAGAAACTCGCCCGATTACAACGGTGTGTGTATTTTTTCCCTAGGCCATTCTGGTTAAGCGTTAGGAGCAGCAGAATTGCAAAAAATTTATTGCCTTCCCAACCGTTTCTTAGCTTCAAAGTCCCATATCTCGCGAACGGATTGACCAAACCCAAAAATCCCTGTTGCATCTGAAAGTAGAAACTCGCCCGATTACAACGGTATGTGTATTTTTTCCCTAGGCCATTCTGGTTAAGCGTTTGAAGCAGCAGAATTGCGAAAAATTTTTTGCCCTCTCAACCATTTCTTGGCTTCAAACTCCCATATCTCGCGAACGGATTGACCTAACCCAAAAATTCCTATTGCGTCTGAAAGTAGAAACTCGCCCGATTACAACGGTATGTGTATTTTTTCCCTAGGCCATTCTGGTTAAGCGTTTGGAGCAGCAGAATTGCGAAAAATTAGTTGTCTTCTCAACCATTTCTTTGCTTCAAACTCCCATATCTCGCGAACGGATTGACCTAACCCAAAAATTCCTGTTGCATCTGAAAGTAGAAACTCGCCCGATTACAACGGTATGTGTATTTTTTCCCTAGGCCATCCTGGTTATGCGTTTGGAGCAGCAGAATTGCGAAAAATTTTTTGCCTTCTCAACCATTTCTTGGCTTCAAACTTCCATATCTCGCGAACGGATTGACATAACCCAAAAATTCCTGTTGCGTCTGAAAGTAGAAACTCACCCGTTTACAACGGTGTGTGTATTTTTTCCCTAGGCCATTCTGGTTAAGCGTTAGGAGCAGCAGAATTGCAAAAAATTTTTTGCCTTCTCAACCATTTCTTGACTTCAAACTCCCATATCTCGCGAACGGATTGACATAACCCAAAAATTCCTGTTGCGTCTGAAAGTAGAAACTCGCCCGATTACAACGGTATGTGTATTTTTTCCCTAGGCCATTCTGGTTAAGCGTTAGGAGCAGCAGAATTGCAAAAAATTTTTTGCCTTCCCAACCGTTTCTTAGCTTCAAAGTCCCATATCTCGCGAACGGATTGACCAAACCCAAAAATCCCTGTTGCATCTGAAAGTAGAAACTCGCCCGATTACAACGGTATTTTTTTTTTTTCCCTAGGCCATTCTGGTTAAGCGTTTGAAGCAGCAGAATTGCGAAAAATTTTTTGCCCTCTCAACCATTTCTTGGCTTCAAACCCCCACATCTCGCGAACGGATTGACCTAACCCAAAAATTCCTATTGCGTCTGAAAGTAGAAACTCGCCCGATTACAACGGTATGTGTATTTTTTCCCTAGGCCATTCTGGTTAAGCGTTTGGAGCAGCAGAATTGCGAAAAATTAGTTGTCTTCTCAACCATTTCTTTGCTTCAAACTCCCATATCTCGCGAACGGATTGACCTAACCCAAAAATTCCTGTTGCATCTGAAAGTAGAAACTCGCCCGATTACAACGGTATGTGTATTTTTTCCCTAGGCCATCCTGGTTATGCGTTTGGAGCAGCAGAATTGCGAAAAATTTTTTGCCTTCTCAACCATTTCTTGGCTTCAAACTTCCATATCTCGCGAACGGATTGACATAACCCAAAAATTCCTGTTGCGTCTGAAAGTAGAAACTCGCCCGTTTACAACGGTGTGTGTATTTTTTCCCTAGGCCATTCTGGTTAAGCGTTAGGAGCAGCAGAATTGCAAAAAATTTATTGCCTTCCCAACCGTTTCTTAGCTTCAAAGTCCCATATCTCGCGAACGGATTGACCAAACCCAAAAATCCCTGTTGCATCTGAAAGTAGAAACTCGCCCGATTACAACGGTATGTGTATTTTTTCCCTAGGCCATTCTGGTTAAGCGTTTGAAGCAGCAGAATTGCGAAAAATTTTTTGCCCTCTCAACCATTTCTTGGCTTCAAACTCCCATACCTCGCGAACGGATTGACCTAACCCAAAAATTCCTATTGCGTCTGAAAGTAGAAACTCGCCCGATTACAACGGTATGTGTATTTTTTCCCTAGGCCATTCTGGTTAAGCGTTTGGAGCAGCAGAATTGCGAAAAATTAGTTGTCATCTCAACCATTTCTTTGCTTCAAACTCCCATATCTCGCGAACGGATTGACCTAACCCAAAAATTCCTGTTGCATCTGAAAGTAGAAACTCGCCCGATTACAACGGTATGTGTATTTTTTCCCTAGGCCATCCTGGTTATGCGTTTGGAGCAGCAGAATTGCGAAAAATTTTTTGCCTTCTCAACCATTTCTTGGCTTCAAACTTCCATATCTCGCGAACGGATTGACATAACCCAAAAATTCCTGTTGCGTCTGAAAGTAGAAACTCGCCCGTTTACAACGGTGTGTGTATTTTTTCCCTAGGCCATTCTGGTTAAGCGTTAGGAGCAGCAGAATTGCAAAAAATTTTTTGCCTTCCCAACCGTTTCTTAGCTTCAAAGTCCCATATCTCGCGAACGAATTGACCAAACCCAAAAATCCCTGTTGCATCTGAAAGTAGAAGCTCGCCCGATTACAACGGTATGTGTATTTTTTCCCTAGGCCATTCTGGTTAAGCGTTTGAAGCAGCAGAATTGCGAAAAATATTTTTTGCCCTCTCAACCATTTCTTGGCTTCAAACTCCCATATCTCGCGAACGGATTGACCTAACCCAAAAATTCCTATTGCGTCTGAAAGTAGAAACTCGCCCGATTACAACGGTATGTGTGTTTTTTCCCTAGGCCATTCTGGTTAAGCGTTTGGAGCAGCAGAATTGCGAAAAATTAGTTGTCTTCTCAACCATTTCTTTGCTTCAAACTCCCATATCTCGCGAACGGATTGACCTAACCCAAAAATTCCTGTTGCATCTGAAAGTAGAAACTCGCCCGATTACAACGGTATGGATATTTTTTCCCTAGGCCATCCTGGTTAAGCGTTTGGAGCAGCAGAATTGCGAAAAATTTTTTGCCTTCAAACCATTTCTTGGCTTCAAACTTCCATATCTCGCGAACGGATTGACATAACCCAAAAATTCCTGTTGCGTCTAAAAGTAGAAACTCGCCCGATTACAACGGTATGTGTATTTTTTCCCTAGGCCATTCTGGTTAAGCGTTAGGAGCAGCAGAATTGCGAACAATTTTTTGCCTTCTCAACCATTTCTTGACTTCAAACTCCCATATCTCGCGAACGGATTGACCTAACCCAAAAATTCCTGTTGCATCTGAAAGTAGAAACTCGCGCGATTACAACGGTGTGTGTATTTTTTCCCTGGGCCATTCTGGTTAAGCGTTTGGAGCAGCAGAATTGCGAAAAATTTTATGCCGTCTCAAACATTTCTTGGCTTCAAACTTCCATATCTCGCGAACGGATTGACCAAACCGAAAAATTCCTGCTGCGTCTGAAAGTAGAAACTCGCCCGATTACAACGGTATGCGTATTTTTTCCCTAGGCCATTCTGGTTAAGCGCTGGAGCAGCAGAAGTGCGACAAATTTGTTGTCTTCTCAACCATTTCTTAGCTTCAAACTCCCATATCTCGCGAACGGATTGACCTAACCCAAAAATTCCTGCTGCGTCTGAAAGTAGACACTCGCCCGATTACCACGGTATGCGTATTTTTCCCCTAGGCCGTTCTGGTTAAGCGTTTGGAACAGCAGAATTGCGAAAAATTTGTTGTCTTCTCAACCATTTCTTAGCTTCAAACTCCCATATCTCGCGAACGGATAGACCTAACCCAAAAATTCCTGTTGCGTCTGAAAGTAGAAACTCGCCCGATTACAACGGTATGTGTATTTTTTCCCTAGGCCATTCTGGTTGAGCGTTTGTAGCCGCAGAATTGCGAAAAATTTTTTGCTTTCTCAACCATTTCTTGGCTTCAAACGTCCATATCTCGCGAACGGATTGACATAACCCAAAAATTCCTATTGCATCTGAAAGTAGAAACTCGCGCGATTACAGCGGCACGTGTATTTTTTCCCTAGGCCATTCTGGATAAGCGTTTGGAGCAGCAGAATTGCGAAAAATTTTTTGCCTTCTCAACCATTTCTTGGCTTCAAACTCCCATATATCGCGAACGGATTGACCTAACCCAAAAATTCCTATTGCATCTGAAAGTAGAAACTCACCGATTACAACGGTATGTGTATTTTTTCCCTAGGCCATTCTGGTTGAGCGTTTGGAGCAGCAGAATTGCGAAAAATTTTTTGCCTTCTCAACCATTTCTTGGCTTCAAACTTCCATATCTCGGGAACGGATTGACATAACCCAAAAATTCCTGTTGTATCTGAAAGTAGAAACTCGCCCGATTACAACGGTGTGTGTATTTTTTCCCTAGGCCATTCTGGTTAAGCGTTAGGAGCAGCAGAATTGCAAAAAATTTTTTGCCTTCCCAACCGTTTCTTAGCTTCAAAGTCCCATATCTCGCGAACGAATTGACCAAACCCAAAAATCCCTGTTGCATCTGAAAGTAGAAGCTCGCCCGATTACAACGGTATGTGTATTTTTTCCCTAGGCCATTCTGGTTAAGCGTTTGAAGCAGCAGAATTGCGAAAAATTTTTTGCCCTCTCAACCATTTCTTGGCTTCAAACTCCCATATCTCGCGAACGGATTGACCTAACCCAAAAATTCCTATTGCGTCTGAAAGTAGAAACTCGCCCGATTACAACGGTATGTGTGTTTTTTCCCTAGGCCATTCTGGTTAAGCGTTTGGAGCAGCAGAATTGCGAAAAATTAGTTGTCTTCTCAACCATTTCTTTGCTTCAAACTCCCATATCTCGCGAACGGATTGACCTAACCCAAAAATTCCTGTTGCATCTGAAAGTAGAAACTCGCCCGATTACAACGGTATGGATATTTTTTCCCTAGGCCATCCTGGTTAAGCGTTTGGAGCAGCAGAATTGCGAAAAATTTTTTGCCTTCAAACCATTTCTTGGCTTCAAACTTCCATATCTCGCGAACGGATTGACATAACCCAAAAATTCCTGTTGCGTCTAAAAGTAGAAACTCGCCCGATTACAACGGTATGTGTATTTTTTCCCTAGGCCATTCTGGTTAAGCGTTAGGAGCAGCAGAATTGCGAACAATTTTTTGCCTTCTCAACCATTTCTTGACTTCAAACTCCCATATCTCGCGAACGGATTGACCTAACCCAAAAATTCCTGTTGCATCTGAAAGTAGAAACTCGCGCGATTACAACGGTGTGTGTATTTTTT
Organism: Ptiloglossa arizonensis; assembly: GCF_051014685.1. NCBI lineage: Eukaryota > Metazoa > Arthropoda > Insecta > Hymenoptera > Colletidae > Ptiloglossa > Ptiloglossa arizonensis. The sequence goes on along the minus strand of NW_027479275.1, from coordinate 108,916 downwards.
CCCTGGGCCATTCTGGTTAAGCGTTTGGAGCAGCAGAATTGCGAAAAATTTTATGCCGTCTCAAACATTTCTTGGCTTCAAACTTCCATATCTCGCGAACGGATTGACCAAACCGAAAAATTCCTGCTGCGTCTGAAAGTAGAAACTCGCCCGATTACAACGGTATGCGTATTTTTTCCCTAGGCCATTCTGGTTAAGCGCTGGAGCAGCAGAAGTGCGACAAATTTGTTGTCTTCTCAACCATTTCTTAGCTTCAAACTCCCATATCTCGCGAACGGATTGACCTAACCCAAAAATTCCTGCTGCGTCTGAAAGTAGACACTCGCCCGATTACCACGGTATGCGTATTTTTCCCCTAGGCCGTTCTGGTTAAGCGTTTGGAACAGCAGAATTGCGAAAAATTTGTTGTCTTCTCAACCATTTCTTAGCTTCAAACTCCCATATCTCGCGAACGGATAGACCTAACCCAAAAATTCCTGTTGCGTCTGAAAGTAGAAACTCGCCCGATTACGACGGTATGTGTATTTTTTCCCTAGGCCATTCTGGTTGAGCGTTTGTAGCCGCAGAATTGCGAAAAATTTTTTGCTTTCTCAACCATTTCTTGGCTTCAAACGTCCATATCTCGCGAACGGATTGACATAACCCAAAAATTCCTATTGCATCTGAAAGTAGAAACTCGCGCGATTACAGCGGTACGTGTATTTTTTCCCTAGGCCATTCTGGATAAGCGTTTGGAGCAGCAGAATTGCGAAAAATTTTTTGCCTTCTCAACCATTTCTTGGCTTCAAACTCCCATATCTCGCGAACGGATTGACCTAACCCAAAAATTCCTATTGCATCTGAAAGTAGAAACTCGCCGATTACAACGGTATGTGTATTTTTTCCCTAGGCCATTCTGGTTGAGCGTTTGTAGCCGCCGAATTGCGAAAAATTTTTTGCCTTCTCAACCATTTCTTGGCTTCAAACGTCCATATCTCGCGAACGGATTGGCATAACCCAAAAATTCCTATTGTGTCTGAAAGTAGAAACTCGCCCGATTACAACGGTATGTGTATTTTTTCCCTAGGCCATTCTGGTTAAGCGTTTGGAGCAGCAGAATTGCGAAAAATTTGTTGCCTTCTCAACCATTTCTTAGCTTCAAACTCCCATATCTCGCGAACGGATTGACCTAACCCAAAAATTCCTATTGCATTTGAAAGTAGAAACTCGCCCGATTACAACGGTACGTGTATTTTTTCCCTAGGCCATTCTGGTTAAGCGCTGGAGCAGCAGAAGTGCGACAAATTTGTTGTCTTCTCAACCATTTCTTATCTTCAAACTTCCATATCTCGCGAACGGATTGACCTAACCCAAAAATTCCTGTTGCGTCTGAAAGTAGAAACTCGCCCGATTACAACGGTATGTGTATTTTTTCCCTAGGCCATTCTGGTTAAGCGTTTGGAGCAGCAGAATTGCGAAAAATTTTTTGCCTTCTCAACCATTTGTTGGCTTCAAACTCCCATATCTCGCGAACGGATTGACCTAACCCAAAAATTCCTATTGCATCTGAAAGTAGAAACTCGCCCGATTACAACGGTATGTGTATTTTTTCCCTAGGCCATTCTGGTTGAGCGTTTGTAGCCGCAGAATTGCGAAAAATTTTTTGCCTTCTCAACCATTTGTTGGCTTCAAACTCCCATATCTCGCGAACGGATTGACCTAACCCAAAAATTCCTATTGCATCTGAAAGTAGAAACTCGCCCGATTACAACGGTATGTGTATTTTTTCCCTAGGCCATTCTGGTTGAGCGTTTGTAGCCGCAGAATTGCGAAAAATTTTTTGCCTTCTCAACCATTTCTTGGCTTCAAACTTCCATATCTCGCGAACGGATTGACATAACCCAAAAATTCCTATTGCATCTGATAGTAGAAACTCGCTCGATTACAGCGGTACGTGTATTTTTTCCCTAGGCAATTCTGGTTAAGCGTTTGGAGCAGCAGAATTGCGAAAAATTTGTTGTCTTCTCAACCATTTCTTAGCTTCAAACTCCCATATCTCGCGAACGGATTGACCTATCCCAAAAATTCCTGTTGCGTCTGAAAGTAGAAACTCGCCCGATTACAACGGTATGTGTATTTTTTCCCTAGGCCATTCTGGTTGAGCGTTTGTAGCCGCAGAATTGCGAAAAATTTTTTGCCTTCTCAACCATTTCTTGGCTTCAAACGTCCATATCTCGCGAACGGATTGACATAACCCAAAAATTCCTATTGCGTATGAAAGTAGATACTCGCCCGATTACAACGGTATGTGTATTTTTTCCCTAGGCTATTCTGGTTAAGCTTTTGGAGCAGCAGAATTGCGAAAAATTTTTTGCCTTCTCAAGCATTTCTTAGCTTCAAACTTCCATATCTCGCGAACGGATTGACATAACCCAAAAATTCCTGTTGCGTCTGAAAGTAGAAACTCGCCCGATTACAACGGTGTGTGTATTTTTTCCCTAGGCCATTCTGGTTAAGCGTTAGGAGGAGCAGCATTGCAAAAAATTTTTTGCCTTCCCAACCGTTTCTTAGCTTCAAAGTCCCATATCTCGCGAACGGATTGACCAAACCCAAAAATCCCTGTTGCATCTGAAAGTAGAAACTCGCCCGATTACAACGGTATTTCTTTTTTTCCCCTAGGCCATTCTGGTTAAGCGTTTGAAGCAGCAGAATTGCGAAAAATTTTTTGCCCTCTCAACCATTTCTTGGCTTCAAACTCCCATATCTCGCGAACGGATTGACCTAACCCAAAAATTCCTATTGCGTCTGAAAGTAGAAACTCGCCCGATTACAACGGTATGTGTATTTTTTCCCTAGGCCATTCTGGTTAAGCGTTTGAAGCAGCAGAATTGCGAAAAATTTTTTGCCCTCTCAACCATTTCTTGGCTTCAAACTCCCATATCTCGCGAACGGATTGACCTAACCCAAAAATTCCTATTGCGTCTGAAAGTAGAAACTCGCCCGATTACAACGGTATGTGTATTTTTTCCCTAGGCCATTCTGGTTGAGCGTTTGTAGCCGCAGAATTGCGAAAAATTTTTTGCCTTCTCAACCATTTCTTGGCTTCAAACGTCCATATCTCGCGAACGGATTGACATAACCCAAAAATTCCTATTGCGTATGAAAGTAGATACTCGCCCGATTACAACGGTATGTGTATTTTTTCCCTAGGCTATTCTGGTTAAGCTTTTGGAGCAGCAGAATTGCGAAAAATTTTTTGCCTTCTCAAGCATTTCTTAGCTTCAAACTTCCATATCTCGCGAACGGATTGACATAACCCAAAAATTCCTGTTGCGTCTGAAAGTAGAAACTCGCCCGATTACAACGGTGTGTGTATTTTTTCCCTAGGCCATTCTGGTTAAGCGTTAGGAGGAGCAGCATTGCAAAAAATTTTTTGCCTTCCCAACCGTTTCTTGGCTTCAAACGTCCATATCTCGCGAACGGATTGACATAACCCAAAAATTCCTATTGCGTATGAAAGTAGATACTCGCCCGATTACAACGGTATGTGTATTTTTTCCCTAGGCTATTCTGGTTAAGCTTTTGGAGCAGCAGAATTGCGAAAAATTTTTTGCCTTCTCAAGCATTTCTTAGCTTCAAACTTCCATATCTCGCGAACGGATTGACATAACCCAAAAATTCCTGTTGCGTCTGAAAGTAGAAACTCGCCCGATTACAACGGTGTGTGTATTTTTTCCCTAGGCCATTCTGGTTAAGCGTTAGGAGGAGCAGCATTGCAAAAAATTTTTTGCCTTCCCAACCGTTTCTTAGCTTCAAAGTCCCATATCTCGCGAACGGATTGACCAAACCCAAAAATCCCTGTTGCATCTGAAAGTAGAAACTCGCCCGATTACAACGGTATTTCTTTTTTTCCCCTAGGCCATTCTGGTTAAGCGTTTGAAGCAGCAGAATTGCGAAAAATTTTTTGCCCTCTCAACCATTTCTTGGCTTCAAACTCCCATATCTCGCGAACGGATTGACCTAACCCAAAAATTCCTATTGCGTCTGAAAGTAGAAACTCGCCCGATTACAACGGTATGTGTATTTTTTCCCTAGGCCATTCTGGTTAAGCGTTTGGAGCAGCAGAATTGCGAAAAATTAGTTGTCTTCTCAACCATTTCGTTGCTTCAAACTCCCATATCTCGCGAACGGATTGACCTAACCCAAAAATTCCTGTTGCATCTGAAAGTAGAAACTCGCCCGATTACAACGGTATGTGTATTTTTTCCCTAGGCCATCCTGGTTATGCGTTTGGAGCAGCAGAATTGCGAAAAATTTTTTGCCTTCTCAACCATTTCTTGGCTTCAAACTTCCATATCTCGCGAACGGATTGACATAACCCAAAAATTCCTGTTGCGTCTGAAAGTAGAAACTCGCCCGTTTACAACGGTGTGTGTATTTTTTCCCTAGGCCATTCTGGTTAAGCGTTAGGAGCAGCAGAATTGCAAAAAATTTTTTGCCTTCTCAACCATTTCTTGACTTCAAACTCCCATATCTCGCGAACGGATTGACATAACCCAAAAATTCCTGTTGCGTCTGAAAGTAGAAACTCGCCCGTTTACAACGGTATGTGTATTTTTTCCCTAGGCCATTCTGGTTAAGCGTTAGGAGCAGCAGAATTGCAAAAAATTTTTTGCCTTCCCAACCGTTTCTTAGCTTCAAAGTCCCATATCTCGCGAACGGATTGACCAAACCCAAAAATCCCTGTTGCATCTGAAAGTAGAAACTCGCCCGATTACAACGGTATTTCTTTTTTTCCCCTAGGCCATTCTGGTTAAGCGTTTGAAGCAGCAGAATTGCGAAAAATTTTTTGCCCTCTCAACCATTTCTTGGCTTCAAACTCCCATATCTCGCGAACGGATTGACCTAACCGAAAAATTCCTATTGCGTCTGAAAGTAGAAACTCGCCCGATTACAACGGTATGTGTATTTTTTCCCTAGGACATTCTTGATAAGCGTTTGGAGCAGCAGAATTGCGAAAAATTAGTTGTCTTCTCAACCATTTCTTTGCTTCAAACTCCCATATCTCGCGAACGGATTGACCTAACCCAAAAATTCCTGTTGCATCTGAAAGTAGAAACTCGCCCGATTACAACGGTATGTGTATTTTTTCCCTAGGCCATCCTGGTTATGCGTTTGGAGCAGCAGAATTGCGAAAAATTTTTTGCCTTCTCAACCATTTCTTGGCTTCAAACTTCCATATCTCGCGAACGGATTGACATAACCCAAAAATTCCTGTTGCGTCTGAAAGTAGAAACTCGCCCGTTTACAACGGTGTGTGTATTTTTTCCCTAGGCCATTCTGGTTAAGCGTTAGGAGCAGCAGAATTGCAAAAAATTTTTTGCCTTCCCAACCGTTTCTTAGCTTCAAAGTCCCATATCTCGCGAACGGATTGACCAAACCCAAAAATCCCTGTTGCATCTGAAAGTAGAAACTCGCCCGATTACAACGGTATGTGTATTTTTTCCCTAGGCCATTCTGGTTAAGCGTTTGAAGCAGCAGAATTGCGAAAAATTTTTTGCCCTCTCAACCATTTCTTGGCTTCAAACTCCCATATCTCGCGAACGGATTGACCTAACTCAAAAATTCCTATTGCGTCTGAAAGTAGAAACTCGCCCGATTACAACGGTATGTGTGTTTTTTCCCTAGGCCATTCTGGTTAAGCGTTTGGAGCAGCAGAATTGCGAAAAATTAGTTGTCTTCTCAACCATTTCTTTGCTTCAAACTCCCATATCTCGCGAACGGATTGACCTAACCCAAAAATTCCTGTTGCATCTGAATGTAGAAACTCGCCCGATTACAACGGTATGGATATTTTTTCCCTAGGCCATCCTGGTTAAGCGTTTGGAGCAGCAGAATTGCGAAAAATTTTTTGCCTTCAAACCATTTCTTGGCTTCAAACTTCCATATCTCGCGAACGGATTGACATAACCCAAAAATTCCTGTTGCGTCTAAAAGTAGAAACTCGCCCGATTACAACGGTATGTGTATTTTTTCCCTAGGCCATTCTGGTTAAGCGTTAGGAGCAGCAGAATTGCGAACAATTTTTTGCCTTCTCAACCATTTCTTGACTTCAAACTCCCATATCTCGCGGACCGATTGACCTAACCCAAAAATTCCTATTGCATCTGAAAGTAGTAACTCGCCCGATTACAACGGTATGTGTATATTTTCCCTAGCCCATTCTGGTTAAGCGTTTGGAGCAGCAGAATTGCGAAGAATTTGTTGTCTTCTCAACCATTTCTTAGCTTCAAAGTCCCATATCTGGCGAACGGATTGACCAAACACAAAAATTCCTGCTGCATCTGAAAGTAGAATCTCGCCCGATTACAACTTTATGCGTATTTTTTCCCTAGGCCATTCTGGTTAAGCGCTGGAGCAGCAGAAGTGCGACAAATTTGTTGTCTTCTCAACCATTTCTTAGCTTCAAACTCCCATATCTCGCGAACGGATTGACCTAACCCAAAAATTCCTGCTGCGTCTGAAAGTAGACACTCGCCCGATTACAACGGTATGCGTATTTTTTCCCTAGGCCATTCTGGTTAAGCGATTGGAGCAGCAGAAGTGCGAAAAATTTGTTGTCTTCTCAACCATTTCTTAGCTTCAAACTCCCATATCTCGCGAACGGATTGACCTAACCCAAAAATTCCTGTTGCGTCTGAAAGTAGAAACTCGCCCGATTACATCGGTACGTGTATTTTTTCCCTAGGCCATTCTGGTTAAGCGCTGGAGCAGCAGAAGTGCGACAAATTTGTTGTCTTCTAAACCATTTCTTAGCTTCAAACTTCCATATCTCGCGAACGGATTGACCTAACCCAAAAATTCCTGCTGCGTCTGAAAGTAGAATCTCGCCCGATTACAGCTTTATGCGTATTTTTTCCCTAGGCCATTCTGGTTAAGCGCTGGAGCAGCAGAAGTGCGACAAATTTGTTGTCTTCTCAACCATTTCATAGATTCAAACTCCCATATCTCGCGAACGGATTGACATAACCCAAAAATTCCTATTGCATCTGAAAGTAGAAACTCGCGCGATTACAGCGGTACGTGTATTTTTTCCCTAGGCCATTCTGGTTAAGCGTTTGGAGCAGCAGAATTGCGAAAAATTTGTTGTCTTCTCAACCATTTCTTAGCTTCAAACTCCCATATCTCGCGAACGGATTGACCTAACCCAAAAATTCCTGTTGCGTCTGAAAGTAGAAACTCGCCCGATTACAACGGTATGTGTATTTTTTCCCTAGGCCATTCTGGATAAGCGTTTGGAGCAGCAGAATTGCGAAAAATTTTTTGCCTTCTCAACCATTTCTTGGCTTCAAACTCCCATATCTCGCGAACGGATTGACCTAACCCAAAAATTCCTATTGCATCTGAAAGTAGAAACTTGCCGATTACAACGGTATGTGTATTTTTTCCCTAGGCCATTCTGGTTGAGCGTTTGTAGCCGCAGAATTTAGAAAAATTTTTTGCCTTCTCAACCATTTCTTGGCTTCAAACGTCCATATCTCGCGAACGGATTGGCATAACCCAAAAATTCCTATTGTGTCTGAAAGTAGAAACTCGCCCGATTACAACGGTATGTGTATTTTTTCCCTAGGCCATTCTGGTTAAGCGTTTGGAGCAGCAGAATTGCGAAAAAATTGTTGCCTTCTCAACCATTTCTTAGCTTCAAACTCCCATATCTCGCGAACGGATTGACCTAACTCAAAAATTCCTATTGCGTCTGAAAGTAGAAACTCGCTCGATTACAACGGTATGTGTGTTTTTTCCCTAGGCCATTCTGGTTAAGCGTTTGGAGCAGCAGAATTGCGAAAAATTAGTTGTCTTCTCAACCATTTCTTAGCTTCAAACTCCCATATCTCGCGAACGGATTGACCTAACCCAAAAATTCCTGCTGCGTCTGAAAGTAGACACTCGCCCGATTACCACGGTATGCGTATTTTTCCCCTAGGCCGTTCTGGTTAAGCGTTTGGAACAGCAGAATTGCGAAAAATTTGTTGTCTTCTCAACCATTTCTTAGCTTCAAACTCCCATATCTCGCGAACGGATAGACCTAACCCAAAAATTCCTGTTGCGTCTGAAAGTAGAAACTCGCCCGATTACAACGGTATGTGTATTTTTTCCCTAGGCCATTCTGGTTGAGCGTTTGTAGCCGCAGAATTTAGAAAAATTTTTTGCCTTCTCAACCATTTCTTGGCTTCAAACGTCCATATCTCGCGAACGGATTGGCATAACCCAAAAATTCCTATTGTGTCTGAAAGTAGAAACTCGCCCGATTACAACGGTATGTGTATTTTTTCCCTAGGCCATTCTGGTTAAGCGTTTGGAGCAGCAGAATTGCGAAAAAATTGTTGCCTTCTCAACCATTTCTTAGCTTCAAACTCCCATATCTCGCGAACGGATTGACCTAACCCAAAAATTCCTATTGCATTTGAAAGTAGAAACTCGCCCGATTACAACGGTACGTGTATTTTTTCCCTAGGCCATTCTGGTTAAGCGCTGGAGCAGCAGAAGTGCGACAAATTTGTTGTCTTCTCAACCATTTCTTAGCTTCAAACTTCCATATCTCGCGAACGGATTGACCTAACCCAAAAATTCCTGTTGCGTCTGAAAGTAGAAACTCGCCCGATTACAACGGTATGTGTATTTTTTCCCTAGGCCATTCTGGTTAAGCGTTTGGAGCAGCAGAATTGCGAAAAATTTTTTGCCTTCTCAACCATTTGTTGGCTTCAAACTCCCATATCTCGCGAACGGATTGACCTAACCCAAAAATTCCTATTGCATCTGAAAGTAGAAACTCGCCCGATTACAACGGTATGTGTATTTTTTCCCTAGGCCATTCTGGTTGAGCGTTTGTAGCCGCAGAATTGCGAAAAATTTTTTGCCTTCTCAACCATTTCTTGGCTTCAAACTTCCATATCTCGCGAACGGATTGACATAACCCAAAAATTCCTATTGCATCTGATAGTAGAAACTCGCTCGATTACAGCGGTACGTGTATTTTTTCCCTAGGCCATTCTGGTTAAGCGTTTGGAGCAGCAGAATTGCGAAAAATTTGTTGTCTTCTCAACCATTTCTTAGCTTCAAACTCCCATATCTCGCGAACGGATTGACCTATCCCAAAAATTCCTGTTGCGTCTGAAAGTAGAAACTCGCCCGATTACAACGGTACGTGTATTTTTTCCCTAGGCCATTCTGGTTAAACTTTTGGAGCAGCAGAATTGCGAAAAATTTTTTGCCTTCTCAAGCATTTCTTAGCTTCAAAGTCCCATATCTCGCGAACGGATTGACCAAACCCAAAAATTCCTGTTGCATCTGAAAGTAGAAACTCGCCCGATTACAAAGGTATGTGTATTTTTTCCCTAGGCCATTCTGGTTAAGCGTTTGAAGCAGCCGAATTGCGAAAAATTTCTTGCCTTCTCAACCATTTCTTGGCTTCAAACTCCCATATCTCGCGAACGGATTGACCTAACCCAAAAATTCCTATTGCGTCTGAAAGTAGAAACTCGCCCGATTACAACGGTATGTGTATTTTTTCCCTAGGCCATTCTGGTTAAGCGTTTGGAGCAGCAGAAGTGCGAAAAATTTTTTGCCTTCTCAACCATTTCTTGGCTTCAAACTCCCATATCTCGCGAACGGATTGACCTAACCCAAAAATTCCTGCTGCGTCTGAAAGTAGACACTCGCCCGATTACCACGGTATGCGTATTTTTCCCCTAGGCCGTTCTGGTTAAGCGTTTGGAACAGCAGAATTGCGAAAAATTTGTTGTCTTCTCAACCATTTCTTAGCTTCAAACTCCCATATCTCGCGAACGGATAGACCTAACCCAAAAATTCCTGTTGCGTCTGAAAGTAGAAACTCGCCCGATTACAACGGTATGTGTATTTTTTCCCTAGGCCATTCTGGTTTAGCGTTTGGAGCAGCAGAATTGCGAAAAATTTTTTGCCTTCTCAACCATTTCTTGGCTTCAAACTCCCATATCTCGCGAACGGATTGACCTAACCCAAAAATTCCTATTGCATCTGAAAGTAGAAACTCGCCCGATTACACCGGTATGTGTATTTTTTCCCTAGGCCATTCTGGTTGAGCGTTTGTAGCCGCAGAATTGCGAAAAATTTTTTGCTTTCTCAACCATTTCTTGGCTTCAAACGTCCATATCTCGCGAACGGATTGACATAACCCAAAAATTCCTATTGCATCTTAAAGTAGAAACTCGCGCGATTACAGCGGTACGTGTATTTTTTCCCTAGGCCATTCTGGTTAAGCGTTTGGAGCAGCAGAATTGCGAAAAATTTGTTGTCTTCTCAACCATTTCTTAGCTTCAAACTCCCATATCTCGCGAACGGATAGACCTAACCCAAAAATTCCTGTTGCGTCTGAAAGTAGAAACTCGCCCGATTACAACGGTATGTGTATTTTTTCCCTAGGCCATTCTGGTTTAGCGTTTGGAGCAGCAGAATTGCGAAAAATTTTTTGCCTTCTCAACCATTTCTTGGCTTCAAACTCCCATATCTCGCGAACGGATTGACCTAACCCAAAAATTCCTATTGCATCTGAAAGTAGAAACTCGCCCGATTACACCGGTATGTGTATTTTTTCCCTAGGCCATTCTGGTTGAGCGTTTGTAGCCGCAGAATTGCGAAAAATTTTTTGCTTTCTCAACCATTTCTTGGCTTCAAACGTCCATATCTCGCGAACGGATTGACATAACCCAAAAATTCCTATTGCATCTTAAAGTAGAAACTCGCGCGATTACAGCGGTACGTGTATTTTTTCCCTAGGCCATTCTGGTTAAGCGTTTGGAGCAGCAGAATTGCGAAAAATTTGTTGTCTTCTCAACCATTTCTTGGCTTCAAACTCCCATATCTCGCGAACGGATTGACCTAACCCAAAAATTCCTATTGCATCTGAAAGTAGAAACTCGCCCGATTACACCGGTATGTGTATTTTTTCCCTAGGCCATTCTGGTTGAGCGTTTGTAGCCGCAGAATTGCGAAAAATTTTTTGCTTTCTCAACCATTTCTTGGCTTCAAACGTCCATATCTCGCGAACGGATTGACATAACCCAAAAATTCCTATTGCATCTTAAAGTAGAAACTCGCCCGATTACAACGGTATGTGTATTTTTTCCCTAGGCCATTCTGGTTGAGCGTTTGTAGCCGCAGAATTGCGAAAAATTTTTTGCCTTCTCAACCATTTCTTGGCTTCAAACTCGCATATCTCGCGAACGGATTGACCTAACCCAAAAATTCCTATTGCATCTGAAAGTAGAAACTCGCCGATTACAACGGTATGTGAATTTTTTCCCTAGGCCATTCTGGTTGAGCGTTTGTAGCCGCAGAATTGCGAAAAAATTTTTTGCCTTCTCAACCATTTCTTGGCTTCAAACGTCCATATCTCGCGAACGGATTGGCATAACCCAAAAATTCCTATTGTGTCTGAAAGTAGAAACTCGCCCGATTACAACGGTATGTGTATTTTTTCCCTGGGCCATTCTGGTTAAGCGTTTGAAGCAGCAGAATTGCGAAAAATTTTTTGCCCTCTCAACCATTTCTTGGCTTCAAACTCCCATATCTCGCGAACGGATTGACCTAACCCAAAAATTCCTATTGCGTCTGAAAGTAGAAACTCGCCCGATTACAACGGTATGTGTAGTTTTTCCCTAGGCCATTCTGGTTAAGCGTTTGGAGCAGCAGAATTGCGAAAAATTTTTTGCCTTCTCAACCATTTCTTGGCTTCAATCTCCCATATCTCGCGAACGGATTGACCTTACCCCAAAAATTCCTATTGCATCTGAAAGTAGAAACTCGCCCGATTACAACGGTATGTGTATTTTTTCCCTAGGCCATTCTGGTTAAGCGTTTGAAGCAGCAGAATTGCGAAAAATTTTTTGCCCTCTCAACCATTTCTTGGCTTCAAACTCCCATATCTCGCGAACGGATTGACCTAACCCAAAAATTCATATTGCGTCTGAAAGTAGAAACTCGCCCGATTACAACGGTATGTGTATCTTTTCCCTAGGCCATTCTGGTTAAGCGTTTGGAGCAGCAGAATTGCGAAAAATTTTTTGCCTTCTCAACCATTTCTTGGCTTCAAACTCCCATATCTCGCGAACGGATTGACCAAACCCAAAAATTCCTATTGCATCTGAAAGTAGAAACTCGCCCGATTACAACGGTATGTGTATTTTTTCCCTAGGCCATTCTGGTTAAGCGTTTGAAGCAGCAGAATTGCGAAAAATTTTTTGCCTTCTCAACCATTTCTTGGCTTCAAACTCCCATATCTCGCGAACGGATTGACCTAACCCAAAAATTCCTATTGCGTCTGAAAGTAGAAACTCGCCTGATTACAACGGTATGTGTATTTTTTCCCTAGGCCATTCTGGTTAAGCGTTTGGAGCAGAAGAATTGCGAAAAAGTAGTTGTCTTCTCAACCATTTCTTTGCTTCTAATTCCCATATCTCGCGAACGGATTGACCTAACCCAAAAATTCCTGTTGCATCTGAAAGTAGAAACTCGCACGATTACAACGGTATGTGTATTTTGTCCCTAGGCCATTCTGGTTAAGCGTTTGAAGCAGCAGAATTGCGAAAAATTTTTTGCCTTCTCAACCATTTCTTGGCTTCAAACTCCCATATCTCGCGAACGGATTGACCTAACCCAAAAATTCCTATTGCGTCTGAAAGTAGAAACTCGCCCGATTACAACGGTATGTGTATTTTTTCCCTAGGCCATTCTGGTTAAGCGTTTGGAGCAGCAGAATTGCGAAAAATTTTTTGCCTTCTCAACCATTTCTTGGCTTCAAACTCCCATATCTCGCGAACGGATTGACCAAACCCAAAAATTCCTGCTGCGTCTGAAAGTAGAAACTCGCCCGATTACAAATGTATGCGTATTTTTTCCCTAGGTCATTCTGGTTAAGAGTTTGGAGCAGCAGAAGTGCGAAAAATTTGTTGTCTTCTCAACCATTTCTTAGCTTCAAACTCCCATATCTCGCGAACGGATTGACCTAACCCAAAAATTCCTGTTGCATCTGAAAGTAGAAACTCGCCCGATTACAACGGTATGTGTATTTTTCCTCTAGGCCATTCTGGTTAAGCGTTTGGAGCAGCAGAATTGCGAAAAATTTTTTGCCCTCTCAACCATTTCTTGGCTTCAAACTCCCATATCTCGCGAACGGATTGAACTAACCCAAAAATTCCTATTGCGTCTGAAAGTAGAAACTCGCCCGATTACAACGGTATGTGTGTTTTTTCCCTAGGCCATTCTGGTTAAGCGTTTGGAGCAGCAGAAGTGCGAAAAATTAGTTGTCTTCTGAACCATTTCTTTGCTTCAAACTCCCATATCTCGCGAACGGATTGACCTAACCCAAAAATTCCTGTTGCATCTGAAAGTAGAAACTCGCGCGATTACAACGGTATGTGAATTTTTTCCCTAGGCCATCCTGGTTAAGCGTTTGTAGCCGCAGAATTGCGAAAAATTTTTTGCCTTCTCAACCATTTCTTGGCTTCAAACTTCCATATCTCGCGAACGGATTGACATAACCCAAAAATTCCTATTGCATCTGATAGTAGAAACTCGCTCGATTACAGCGGTACGTGTATTTTTTCCCTAGGCCATTCTGGTTAAGCGTTTGGAGCAGCAGAATTGCGAAAAATTTGTTGTCTTCTCAACCATTTCTTAGCTTCAAACTCCCATATCTCGCGAACGGATTGACCTATCCCAAAAATTCCTGTTGCGTCTGAAAGTAGAATCTCGCCCGATTACAACGGTATGTGTATTTTTTCCCTAGGCCATTCTGGTTGAGCGTTTGTAGCCGCAGAATTGCGAAAAATTTTTTGCCTTCTCAACCATTTCTTGGCTTCAAACGTCCATATCTCGCGAACGGATTGACATAACCCAAAAATTCCTATTGCGTCTGAAAGTAGATACTCGCCCGATTACAACGGTATGTGTATTTTTTCCCTAGGCTATTCTGGTTAAGCTTTTGGAGCAGCAGAATTGCGAAAAATTTTTTGCCTTCTCAAGCATTTCTTAGCTTCAAACTTCCATATCTCGCGAACGGATTGACATAACCCAAAAATTCCTGTTGCGTCTGAAAGTAGAAACTCGCCCGATTACAACGGTACGTGTATTATTTCCCTAGGCCATTCTGGTTAAACTTTTGGAGCAGCAGAATTGCGAAAAATTTTTTGCCTTCTCAAGCATTTCTTAGCTTCAAAGTCCCATATCTCGCGAACGGATTGACCAAACCCAAAAATTCCTGTTGCATCTGAAAGTAGAAACTCGCCCGATTACAAAGGTATGTGTATTTTTTCCCTAGGCCATTCTGGTTAAGCGTTTGAAGCAGCCGAATTGCGAAAAATTTCTTGCCTTCTCAACCATTTCTTGGCTTCAAACTCCCATATCTCGCAAACGGATTGACCTAACCCAAAAATTCCTATTGCGTCTGAAAGTAGAAACTCGCCCGATTACAACGGTATGTGTATTTTTTCCCTAGGCTATTCTGGTTAAGCTTTTGGAGCAGCAGAATTGCGAAAAATTTTTTGCCTTCTCAAGCATTTCTTAGCTTCAAACTTCCATATCTCGCGAACGGATTGACATAACCCAAAAATTCCTGTTGCGTCTGAAAGTAGAAACTCGCCCGATTACAACGGTATGTGTATTTTTTCCCTAGGCCATTCTGGTTAAACTTTTGGAGCAGCAGAATTGCGAAAAATTTTTTGCCTTCTCAAGCATTTCTTAGCTTCAAAGTCCCATATCTCGCGAACGGATTGACCAAACCCAAAAATTCCTGTTGCATCTGAAAGTAGAAACTCGCCCGATTACAAAGGTATGTGTATTTTTTCCCTAGGCCATACTGGTTAAGCGTTTGAAGCAGCCGAATTGCGAAAAATTTCTTGCCTTCTCAACCATTTCTTGGCTTCAAACTCCCATATCTCGCAAACGGATTGACCTAACCCAAAAATTCCTATTGCGTCTGAAAGTAGAAACTCGCCCGATTACAACGGTATGTGTATTTTTTCCCTAGGCCATTCTGGTTAAGCGTTTGGAGCAGCAGAAGTGCGAAAAATTAGTTGTCTTCTCAACCATTTCTTTGCTTCTAACTCCCATATCTCGCGAACGGATTGACCTAACCCAAAAATTCCTGTTGCATCTGAAAGTAGAAACTCGCCCGATTACAACGGTATGTGTATTTTTCCCCTAGGCCATTCTGTTTAAGCGTTTGGAGCAGCAGAATTGCGAAAAATTTTTTGCCTTCCCAACCATTTCTTAGCTTCAAAGTCCCATATCTCGCGAACGGATTGACCAAACCCAAAAATCCCTGTTGCATCTGAAAGTAGAAACTCGCCCGATTACAACGGTATGTGTATTTCTTCCCTAGGCCATTCTGGTTAAGCGTTTGAAGCAGCAGAATTGCGAAAAATTTTTTGCCCTCTCAACCATTTCTTGGCTTCAAACTCCCATATCTCGCGAACGGATTGACCTAACCCAAAAATTCCTATTGCGTCTGAAAGTAGAAACTCGCCCGACTACAACGGTACGTGTATTTTTTCCCTAGGCCATTCTGGTTAAACTTTTGGAGCAGCAGAATTGCGAAAAATTTTTTGCCTTCTCAAGCATTTCTTAGCTTCAAAGTCCCATATCTCGCGAACGGATTGACCAAACCCAAAAATTCCTGTTGCATCTGAAAGTAGAAACTCGCCCGATTACAAAGGTATGTGTATTTTTCCCCTAGACCATTCTGTTTAAGCGTTTGGAGCAGCAGAATTGCGAAAAATTTTTTGCCTTCCCAACCATTTCTTAGCTTCAAAGTCCCATATCTCGCGAACGGATTGACCAAACCCAAAAATCCCTGTTGCATCTGAAAGTAGAAACTCGCCCGATTACAACGGTATGTGTATTTCTTCCCTAGGCCATTCTGGTTAAGCGTTTGAAGCAGCAGAATTGCGAAAAATTTTTTGCCCTCTCAACCATTTCTTGGCTTCAAACTCCCATATCTCGCGAACGGATTGACCTAACCCAAAAATTCCTATTGCGTCTGAAAGTAGAAACTCGCCCGATTACAACGGTATGTGTAGTTTTTCCCTAGGCCATTCTGGTTAAGCGTTTGGAGCAGCAGAATTGCGAAAAATTTTTTGCCTTCTCAACCATTTCTTGGCTTCAATCTCCCATATCTCGCGAACGGATTGACCTTACCCCAAAAATTCCTATTGCATCTGAAAGTAGAAACTCGCCCGATTAAAACGGTATGTGTATTTTTTCCCTAGGCCATTCTGGTTAAGCGTTTGAAGCAGCAGAATTGCGAAAAATTTGTTGCCCTCTCAACCATTTCTTGGCTTCAAACTCCCATATCTCGCGAACGGATTGACCTAACCCAAAAATTCATATTGCGTCTGAAAGTAGAAACTCGCCCGATTACAACGGTATGTGTATCTTTTCCCTAGGCCATTCTGGTTAAGCGTTTGGAGCAGCAGAATTGCGAAAAATTTTTTGCCTTCTCAACCATTTCTTGGCTTCAAACTCCCATATCTCGCGAACGGATTGACCTAAGCCAAAAATTCCTATTGCATCTGAAAGTAGAAACTCGCCCTATTACAGCGGTACGTGTATTTTTTCCCTGGGCCATTCTGGTTAAGCTTTTGGAGCAGCAGAATTGCGAAAAATTTTTTGCCTTCTCAAGCATTTCTTAGCTTCAAAGTCCCATATCTCGCGAACGGATTGACCAAACCCAAAAATTCCTATTGCATCTGAAAGTAGAAACTCGCCCGATTACAACGGTATGTGTATTTTTTCCCTAGGCCATTCTGGTTAAGCGTTTGGAGCAGAAGAATTGCGAAAAATTAGTTGTCTTCTCAACCATTTCTTTGCTTCTAATTCCCATATCTCGCGAACGGATTGACCTAACCCAAAAATTCCTGTTGCATCTGAAAGTAGAAACTCGCACGATTACAACGGTATGTGTATTTTGTCCCTAGGCCATTCTGGTTAAGCGTTTGAAGCAGCAGAATTGCGAAAAATTTTTTGCCTTCTCAACCATTTCTTGGCTTCAAACTCCCATATCTCGCGAACGGATTGACCTAACCCAAAAATTCCTATTGCGTCTGAAAGTAGAAACTCGCCCGATTACAACGGTATGTGTATTTTTTCCCTAGGCCATTCTGGTTAAGCGTTTGGAGCAGCAGAATTGCGAAAAATTTTTTGCCTTCTCAACCATTTCTTGGCTTCAAACTCCCATATCTCGCGAACGGATTGACCAAACCCAAAAATTCCTGCTGCGTCTGAAAGTAGAAACTCGCCCGATTACAAATGTATGCGTATTTTTTCCCTAGGTCATTCTGGTTAAGCGTTTGGAGCAGCAGAAGTGCGAAAAATTTGTTGTCTTCTCAACCATTTCTTAGCTTCAAACTCCCATATCTCGCGAACGGATTGACATAACCCAAAAATTCCTGTTGCATCTGAAAGTAGAAACTCGCCCGATTACAACGGTATGTGTATTTTTCCTCTAGGCCATTCTGGTTAAGCGTTTGGAGCAGCAGAATTGCGAAAAATTTTTTGCCCTCTCAACCATTTCTTGGCTTCAAACTCCCATATCTCGCGAACGGATTGACCTAACCCAAAAATTCCTATTGCGTCTGAAAGTAGAAACTCGCCCGATTACAACGGTATGTGTGTTTTTTCCCTAGGCCATTCTGGTTAAGCGTTTGGAGCAGCAGAAGTGCGAAAAATTAGTTGTCTTCTGAACCATTTCTTTGCTTCAAACTCCCATATCTCGCGAACGGATTGACCTAACCCAAAAATTCCTGTTGCATCTGAAAGTAGAAACTCGCGCGATTACAACGGTATGTGAATTTTTTCCCTAGGCCATCCTGGTTAAGCGTTTGGAGCAGCAGAATTGCGAAAAATTTTTTGCCTTCTCAACCATTTCTTGGCTTCAAACTTCCATATCTCGCGAACGGATTGACCTAACCCACAAATTCCTATTGCGTCTGAAAGTAGAAACTCGCCCGATTACAACGGTATGTGTGTTTTTTCCCTAGGCCATTCTGGTTAAGCGTTTGGAGCAGCAGAAGTGCGAAAAATTAGTTGTCTTCTCAACCATTTCTTTGCTTCAAACTCCCATATCTCGCGAACGGATTGACCTAACCCAAAAATTCCTGTTGCGTCTGAAAGTAGAAACTCGCCCGATTACAACGGTATGTGTATTTTTTCCCTAGGCCATTCTGGTTAAGCGTTAGGAGCAGCAGAATTGCGAACAATTTTTTGCCTTCTCAACCATTTCTTGGCTTCAAACTTCCATATCTCGCGAACGGATTAACATAACCCAAAAATTCCTGTTGCGTCTGAAAGTAGAAACTCGCCCGATTACAACGGTGTGTGTATTTTTTCCCTTGGCCATTCTGCTTAAGCGTTAGGAGCAGCAGAATTGCAAAAAATTTATTGCCTTCCCAACCGTTTCTTAGCTTCAAAGTCCCATATCTCGCGAACGGATTGACCAAACCCAAAAATCCCTGTTGCATCTGAAAGTAGAAACTCGCCCGATTACAACGGTATGTGTATTTTTTCCCTAGGCCATTCTGGTTAAGCGTTTGAAGCAGCAGAATTGCGAAAAATTTTTTGCCCTCTCAACAATTCCCTGGCTTCAAACTCCCATATCTCGCGAACGGATTGACCTAACCCAAAAATTCCTATTGCGTCTGAAAGTAGAAACTCGCCCGATTACAACGGTATGTGTATTTTTTCCCTAGGCCATTCTGGTTAAGCGTTTGGAGCAGCAGAATTGCGAAAAATTAGTTGTCTTCTCAACCATTTCTTTGCTTCAAACTCCCATATCTCGCGAACGGATTGACCTAACCCAAAAATTCCTGTTGCATCTGAAAGTAGAAACTCGCCCGATTACAACGGTATGTGTATTTTTTCCCTAGGCCATCCTGGTTATGCGTTTGGAGCAGCAGAATTGCGAAAAATTTTTTGCCTTCTCAAGCATTTCTTAGCTTCAAACTTCCATATCTCGCGAACGGATTGACATAACCCAAAAATTCCTATTGCGTCTGAAAGTAGAAACTCGCCCGATTACAACGGTATGTGTATTTTTTCCCTAGGCCATCCTGGTTAAGCGTTTGTAGCCGCAGAATTGCGAAAAATTTTTTGCCTTCTCAACCATTTCTTGGCTTCAAACTTCCATATCTCGCGAACGGATTGACATAACCCAAAAATTCCTATTGCATCTGATAGTAGAAACTCGCTCGATTACAGCGGTACGTGTATTTTTTCCCTAGGCCAATCTGGTTAAGCGTTTGGAGCAGCAGAATTGCGAAAAATTTGTTGTCTTCTCAACCATTTCTTAGCTTCAAACTCCCATATCTCGCGAACGGATTGACCTATCCCAAAAATTCCTGTTGCGTCTGAAAGTAGAAACTCGCCCGATTACAACGGTATGTGTATTTTTTCCCTAGGCCATTCTGGTTGAGCGTTTGTAGCCGCAGAATTGCGAAAAATTTTTTGCCTTCTCAACCATTTCTTGGCTTCAAACGTCCATATCTCGCGAACGGATTGACATAACCCAAAAATTCCTATTGCGTCTGAAAGTAGATACTCGCCCGATTACAACGGTATGTGTATTTTTTCCCTAGGCTATTCTGGTTAAGCTTTTGGAGCAGCAGAATTGCGAAAAATTTTTTGCCTTCTCAAGCATTTCTTAGCTTCAAACTTCCATATCTCGCGAACGGATTGACATAACCCAAAAATTCCTGTTGCGTCTGAAAGTAGAAACTCGCCCGATTACAACGGTACGTGTATTATTTCCCTAGGCCATTCTGGTTAAACTTTTGGAGCAGCAGAATTGCGAAAAATTTTTTGCCTTCTCAAGCATTTCTTAGCTTCAAAGTCCCATATCTCGCGAACGGATTGACCAAACCCAAAAATTCCTGTTGCATCTGAAAGTAGAAACTCGCCCGATTACAAAGGTATGTGTATTTTTTCCCTAGGCCATTCTGGTTAAGCGTTTGAAGCAGCCGAATTGCGAAAAATTTCTTGCCTTCTCAACCATTTCTTGGCTTCAAACTCCCATATCTCGCAAACGGATTGACCTAACCCAAAAATTCCTATTGCGTCTGAAAGTAGAAACTCGCCCGATTACAACGGTATGTGTATTTTTTCCCTAGGCTATTCTGGTTAAGCTTTTGGAGCAGCAGAATTGCGAAAAATTTTTTGCCTTCTCAAGCATTTCTTAGCTTCAAACTTCCATATCTCGCGAACGGATTGACATAACCCAAAAATTCCTGTTGCGTCTGAAAGTAGAAACTCGCCCGATTACAACGGTATGTGTATTTTTTCCCTAGGCCATTCTGGTTAAACTTTTGGAGCAGCAGAATTGCGAAAAATTTTTTGCCTTCTCAAGCATTTCTTAGCTTCAAAGTCCCATATCTCGCGAACGGATTGACCAAACCCAAAAATTCCTGTTGCATCTGAAAGTAGAAACTCGCCCGATTACAAAGGTATGTGTATTTTTTCCCTAGGCCATACTGGTTAAGCGTTTGAAGCAGCCGAATTGCGAAAAATTTCTTGCCTTCTCAACCATTTCTTGGCTTCAAACTCCCATATCTCGCAAACGGATTGACCTAACCCAAAAATTCCTATTGCGTCTGAAAGTAGAAACTCGCCCGATTACAACGGTATGTGTATTTTTTCCCTAGGCCATTCTGGTTAAGCGTTTGGAGCAGCAGAAGTGCGAAAAATTAGTTGTCTTCTCAACCATTTCTTTGCTTCTAACTCCCATATCTCGCGAACGGATTGACCTAACCCAAAAATTCCTGTTGCATCTGAAAGTAGAAACTCGCCCGATTACAACGGTATGTGTATTTTTCCCCTAGGCCATTCTGTTTAAGCGTTTGGAGCAGCAGAATTGCGAAAAATTTTTTGCCTTCCCAACCATTTCTTAGCTTCAAAGTCCCATATCTCGCGAACGGATTGAGCAAACCCAAAAATCCCTGTTGCATCTGAAAGTAGAAACTCGCCCGATTACAACGGTATGTGTATTTCTTCCCTAGGCCATTCTGGTTAAGCGTTTGAAGCAGCAGAATTGCGAAAAATTTTTTGCCCTCTCAACCATTTCTTGGCTTCAAACTCCCATATCTCGCGAACGGCTTGACCTAACCCAAAAATTCCTATTGCGTCTGAAAGTAGAAAGTCGCCCGACTACAACGGTACGTGTATTTTTTCCCTAGGCCATTCTGGTTAAACTTTTGGAGCAGCAGAATTGCGAAAAATTTTTTGCCTTCTCAAGCATTTCTTAGCTTCAAAGTCCCATATCTCGCGAACGGATTGACCAAACCCAAAAATTCCTGTTGCATCTGAAAGTAGAAACTCGCCCGATTACAAAGGTATGTGTATTTTTCCCCTAGACCATTCTGTTTAAGCGTTTGGAGCAGCAGAATTGCGAAAAATTTTTTGCCTTCCCAACCATTTCTTAGCTTCAAAGTCCCATATCTCGCGAACGGATTGACCAAACCCAAAAATCCCTGTTGCATCTGAAAGTAGAAACTCGCCCGATTACAACGGTATGTGTATTTCTTCCCTAGGCCATTCTGGTTAAGCGTTTGGAGCAGCAGAAGTGCGAAAAATTAGTTGTCTTCTCAACCATTTCTTTGCTTCTAACTCCCATATCTCGCGAACGGATTGACCTAACCCAAAAATTCCTATTGCGTCTGAAAGTAGAAAGTCGCCCGACTACAACGGTACGTGTATTTTTTCCCTAGGCCATTCTGGTTAAACTTTTGGAGCAGCAGAATTGCGAAAAATTTTTTGCCTTCCCAACCATTTCTTAGCTTCAAAGTCCCATATCTCGCGAACGGATTGACCAAACCCAAAAATCCCTGTTGCATCTGAAAGTAGAAACTCGCCCGATTACAACGGTATGTGTATTTCTTCCCTAGGCCATTCTGGTTAAGCGTTTGGAGCAGCAGAAGTGCGAAAAATTAGTTGTCTTCTCAACCATTTCTTTGCTTCTAACTCCCATATCTCGCGAACGGATTGACCTAACCCAAAAATTCCTGTTGCATCTGAAAGTAGAAACTCGCCCGATTACAACGGTATGTGTATTTTTCCCCTAGGCCATTCTGTTTAAGCGTTTGGAGCAGCAGAATTGCGAAAAATTTTTTGCCTTCCCAACCATTTCTTAGCTTCAAAGTCCCATATCTCGCGAACGGATTGAGCAAACCCAAAAATCCCTGTTGCATCTGAAAGTAGAAACTCGCCCGATTACAACGGTATGTGTATTTCTTCCCTAGGCCATTCTGGTTAAGCGTTTGAAGCAGCAGAATTGCGAAAAATTTTTTGCCCTCTCAACCATTTCTTGGCTTCAAACTCCCATATCTCGCGAACGGCTTGACCTAACCCAAAAATTCCTATTGCGTCTGAAAGTAGAAAGTCGCCCGACTACAACGGTACGTGTATTTTTTCCCTAGGCCATTCTGGTTAAACTTTTGGAGCAGCAGAATTGCGAAAAATTTTTTGCCTTCTCAAGCATTTCTTAGCTTCAAAGTCCCATATCTCGCGAACGGATTGACCAAACCCAAAAATTCCTGTTGCATCTGAAAGTAGAAACTCGCCCGATTACAAAGGTATGTGTATTTTTCCCCTAGACCATTCTGTTTAAGCGTTTGGAGCAGCAGAATTGCGAAAAATTTTTTGCCTTCCCAACCATTTCTTAGCTTCAAAGTCCCATATCTCGCGAACGGATTGACCAAACCCAAAAATCCCTGTTGCATCTGAAAGTAGAAACTCGCCCGATTACAACGGTATGTGTATTTCTTCCCTAGGCCATTCTGGTTAAGCGTTTGAAGCAGCAGAATTGCGAAAAATTTTTTGCCCTCTCAACCATTTCTTGGCTTCAAACTCCCATATCTCGCGAACGGATTGACCTAACCCAAAAATTCCTATTGCGTCTGAAAGTAGAAACTCGCCCGATTACAACGGTACGTGTATTTTTTCCCAGGGCCATTCTGGTTAAGCTTTTGGAGCAGCAGAATTGCGAAAAATTTTTTGCCTTCTCAACCATTTCTTGGCTTCAATCTCCCATATCTCGCGAACGGATTGACCTTACCCCAAAAATTCCTATTGCATCTGAAAGTAGAAACTCGCCCGATTAAAACGGTATGTGTATTTTTTCCCTAGGCCATTCTGGTTAAGCGTTTGAAGCAGCAGAATTGCGAAAAATTTGTTGCCCTCTCAACCATTTCTTGGCTTCAAACTCCCATATCTCGCGAACGGATTGACCTAACCCAAAAATTCATATTGCGTCTGAAAGTAGAAACTCGCCCGATTACAACGGTATGTGTATCTTTTCCCTAGGCCATTCTGGTTAAGCGTTTGGAGCAGCAGAATTGCGAAAAATTTTTTGCCTTCTCAACCATTTCTTGGCTTCAAACTCCCATATCTCGCGAACGGATTGACCTAAGCCAAAAATTCCTATTGCATCTGAAAGTAGAAACTCGCCCTATTACAGCGGTACGTGTATTTTTTCCCTGGGCCATTCTGGTTAAGCTTTTGGAGCAGCAGAATTGCGAAAAATTTTTTGCCTTCTCAAGCATTTCTTAGCTTCAAAGTCCCATATCTCGCGAACGGATTGACCAAACCCAAAAATTCCTATTGCATCTGAAAGTAGAAACTCGCCCGATTACAACGGTATGTGTATTTTTTCCCTAGGCCATTCTGGTTAAGCGTTTGGAGCAGAAGAATTGCGAAAAATTAGTTGTCTTCTCAACCATTTCTTTGCTTCTAATTCCCATATCTCGCGAACGGATTGACCTAACCCAAAAATTCCTGTTGCATCTGAAAGTAGAAACTCGCACGATTACAACGGTATGTGTATTTTGTCCCTAGGCCATTCTGGTTAAGCGTTTGAAGCAGCAGAATTGCGAAAAATTTTTTGCCTTCTCAACCATTTCTTGGCTTCAAACTCCCATATCTCGCGAACGGATTGACCTAACCCAAAAATTCCTATTGCGTCTGAAAGTAGAAACTCGCCCGATTACAACGGTATGTGTATTTTTTCCCTAGGCCATTCTGGTTAGGCGTTTGGAGCAGCAGAATTGCGAAAAATTTTTTGCCTTCTCAACCATTTCTTGGCTTCAAACTCCCATATCTCGCGAACGGATTGACCAAACCCAAAAATTCCTGCTGCGTCTGAAAGTAGAAACTCGCCCGATTACAAATGTATGCGTATTTTTTCCCTAGGTCATTCTGGTTAAGCGTTTGGAGCAGCAGAAGTGCGAAAAATTTGTTGTCTTCTCAACCATTTCTTAGCTTCAAACTCCCATATCTCGCGAACAGATTGACATAACCCAAAAATTCCTGTTGCATCTGAAAGTAGAAACTCGCCCGATTACAACGGTATGTGTATTTTTCCTCTAGGCCATTCTGGTTAAGCGTTTGGAGCAGCAGAATTGCGAAAAATTTTTTGCCCTCTCAACCATTTCTTGGCTTCAAACTCCCATATCTCGCGAACGGATTGACCTAACCCAAAAATTCCTATTGCGTCTGAAAGTAGAAACTCGCCCGATTACAACGGTATGTGTGTTTTTTCCCTAGGCCATTCTGGTTAAGCGTTTGGAGCAGCAGAAGTGCGAAAAATTTTTTGCCTTCTCAAGCATTTCTTAGCTTCAAAGTCCCATATCTCGCGAACGGATTGACCAAACCCAAAAATTCCTGTTGCATCTGAAAGTAGAAACTCGCCCGATTACAAAGGTATGTGTATTTTTCCCCTAGACCATTCTGTTTAAGCGTTTGGAGCAGCAGAATTGCGAAAAATTTTTTGCCTTCCCAACCATTTCTTAGCTTCAAAGTCCCATATCTCGCGAACGGATTGACCAAACCCAAAAATCCCTGTTGCATCTGAAAGTAGAAACTCGCCCGATTACAACGGTATGTGTATTTCTTCCCTAGGCCATTCTGGTTAAGCGTTTGAAGCAGCAGAATTGCGAAAAATTTTTTGCCCTCTCAACCATTTCTTGGCTTCAAACTCCCATATCTCGCGAACGGATTGACCTAACCCAAAAATTCCTATTGCGTCTGAAAGTAGAAACTCGCCCGATTACAACGGTACGTGTATTTTTTCCCAGGGCCATTCTGGTTAAGCTTTTGGAGCAGCAGAATTGCGAAAAATTTTTTGCCTTCTCAACCATTTCTTGGCTTCAATCTCCCATATCTCGCGAACGGATTGACCTTACCCCAAAAATTCCTATTGCATCTGAAAGTAGAAACTCGCCCGATTAAAACGGTATGTGTATTTTTTCCCTAGGCCATTCTGGTTAAGCGTTTGAAGCAGCAGAATTGCGAAAAATTTGTTGCCCTCTCAACCATTTCTTGGCTTCAAACTCCCATATCTCGCGAACGGATTGACCTAACCCAAAAATTCATATTGCGTCTGAAAGTAGAAACTCGCCCGATTACAACGGTATGTGTATCTTTTCCCTAGGCCATTCTGGTTAAGCGTTTGGAGCAGCAGAATTGCGAAAAATTTTTTGCCTTCTCAACCATTTCTTGGCTTCAAACTCCCATATCTCGCGAACGGATTGACCTAAGCCAAAAATTCCTATTGCATCTGAAAGTAGAAACTCGCCCTATTACAGCGGTACGTGTATTTTTTCCCTGGGCCATTCTGGTTAAGCTTTTGGAGCAGCAGAATTGCGAAAAATTTTTTGCCTTCTCAAGCATTTCTTAGCTTCAAAGTCCCATATTTCGCGAACGGATTGACCAAACCCAAAAATTCCTATTGCATCTGAAAGTAGAAACTCGCCCGATTACAACGGTATGTGTATTTTTTCCCTAGGCCATTCTGGTTAAGCGTTTGGAGCAGAAGAATTGCGAAAAATTAGTTGTCTTCTCAACCATTTCTTTGCTTCTAATTCCCATATCTCGCGAACGGATTGACCTAACCCAAAAATTCCTGTTGCATCTGAAAGTAGAAACTCGCACGATTACAACGGTATGTGTATTTTGTCCCTAGGCCATTCTGGTTAAGCGTTTGAAGCAGCAGAATTGCGAAAAATTTTTTGCCTTCTCAACCATTTCTTGGCTTCAAACTCCCATATCTCGCGAACGGATTGACCTAACCCAAAAATTCCTATTGCGTCTGAAAGTAGAAACTCGCCCGATTACAACGGTATGTGTATTTTTTCCCTAGGCCATTCTGGTTAAGCGTTTGGAGCAGCAGAATTGCGAAAAATTTTTTGCCTTCTCAACCATTTCTTGGCTTCAAACTCCCATATCTCGCGAACGGATTGACCAAACCCAAAAATTCCTGCTGCGTCTGAAAGTAGAAACTCGCCCGATTACAAATGTATGCGTATTTTTTCCCTAGGTCATTCTGGTTAAGCGTTTGGAGCAGCAGAAGTGCGAAAAATTTGTTGTCTTCTCAACCATTTCTTAGCTTCAAACTCCCATATCTCGCGAACGGATTGACATAACCCAAAAATTCCTGTTGCATCTGAAAGTAGAAACTCGCCCGATTACAACGGTATGTGTATTTTTCCTCTAGGCCATTCTGGTTAAGCGTTTGGAGCAGCAGAATTGCGAAAAATTTTTTGCCCTCTCAACCATTTCTTGGCTTCAAACTCCCATATCTCGCGAACGGATTGACCTAACCCAAAAATTCCTATTGCGTCTGAAAGTAGAAACTCGCCCGATTACAACGGTATGTGTGTTTTTTCCCTAGGCCATTCTGGTTAAGCGTTTGGAGCAGCAGAAGTGCGAAAAATTAGTTGTCTTCTGAACCATTTCTTTGCTTCAAACTCCCATATCTCGCGAACGGATTGACCTAACCCAAAAATTCCTGTTGCATCTGAAAGTAGAAACTCGCGCGATTACAACGGTATGTGAATTTTTTCCCTAGGCCATCCTGGTTAAGCGTTTGGAGCAGCAGAATTGCGAAAAATTTTTTGCCTTCTCAACCATTTCTTGGCTTCAAACTTCCATATCTCGCGAACGGATTGACCTAACCCACAAATTCCTATTGCGTCTGAAAGTAGAAACTCGCCCGATTACAACGGTATGTGTGTTTTTTCCCTAGGCCATTCTGGTTAAGCGTTTGGAGCAGCAGAAGTGCGAAAAATTAGTTGTCTTCTCAACCATTTCTTTGCTTCAAACTCCCATATCTCGCGAACGGATTGACCTAACCCAAAAATTCCTGTTGCGTCTGAAAGTAGAAACTCGCCCGATTACAACGGTATGTGTATTTTTTCCCTAGGCCATTCTGGTTAAGCGTTAGGAGCAGCAGAATTGCGAACAATTTTTTGCCTTCTCAACCATTTCTTGGCTTCAAACTTCCATATATCGCGAACGGATTAACATAACCCAAAAATTCCTGTTGCGTCTGAAAGTAGAAACTCGCCCGATTACAACGGTGTGTGTATTTTTTCCCTTGGCCATTCTGGTTAAGCGTTAGGAGCAGCAGAATTGCAAAAAATTTATTGCCTTCCCAACCGTTTCTTAGCTTCAAAGTCCCATATCTCGCGAACGGATTGACCAAACCCAAAAATCCCTGTTGCATCTGAAAGTAGAAACTCGCCCGATTACAACGGTATGTGTATTTTTTCCCTAGGCCATTCTGGTTAAGCGTTTGAAGCAGCAGAATTGCGAAAAATTTTTTGCCCTCTCAACAATTTCTTGGCTTCAAACTCCCATATCTCGCGAACGGATTGACCTAACCCAAAAATTCCTATTGCGTCTGAAAGTAGAAACTCGCCCGATTACAACGGTATGTGTATTTTTTCCCTAGGCCATTCTGGTTAAGCGTTTGGAGCAGCAGAATTGCGAAAAATTAGTTGTCTTCTCAACCATTTCTTTGCTTCAAACTCCCATATCTCGCGAACGGATTGACCTAACCCAAAAATTCCTGTTGCATCTGAAAGTAGAAACTCGCCCGATTACAACGGTATGTGTATTTTTTCCCTAGGCCATCCTGGTTATGCGTTTGGAGCAGCAGAATTGCGAAAAATTTTTTGCCTTCTCAAGCATTTCTTAGCTTCAAACTTCCATATCTCGCGAACGGATTGACATAACCCAAAAATTCCTATTGCGTCTGAAAGTAGAAACTCGCCCGATTACAACGGTATGTGTATTTTTTCCCTAGGCCATCCTGGTTAAGCGTTTGTAGCCGCAGAATTGCGAAAAATTTTTTGCCTTCTCAACCATTTCTTGGCTTCAAACTTCCATATCTCGCGAACGGATTGACATAACCCAAAAATTCCTATTGCATCTGATAGTAGAAACTCGCTCGATTACAGCGGTACGTGTATTTTTTCCCTAGGCCATTCTGGTTAAGCGTTTGGAGCAGCAGAATTGCGAAAAATTTGTTGTCTTCTCAACCATTTCTTAGCTTCAAACTCCCATATCTCGCGAACGGATTGACCTATCCCAAAAATTCCTGTTGCGTCTGAAAGTAGAAACTCGCCCGATTACAACGGTATGTGTATTTTTTCCCTAGGCCATTCTGGTTGAGCGTTTGTAGCCGCAGAATTGCGAAAAATTTTTTGCCTTCTCAACCATTTCTTGGCTTCAAACGTCCATATCTCGCGAACGGATTGACATAACCCAAAAATTCCTATTGCGTCTGAAAGTAGATACTCGCCCGATTACAACGGTATGTGTATTTTTTCCCTAGGCTATTCTGGTTAAGCTTTTGGAGCAGCAGAATTGCGAAAAATTTTTTGCCTTCTCAAGCATTTCTTAGCTTCAAACTTCCATATCTCGCGAACGGATTGACATAACCCAAAAATTCCTGTTGCGTCTGAAAGTAGAAACTCGCCCGATTACAACGGTACGTGTATTATTTCCCTAGGCCATTCTGGTTAAACTTTTGGAGCAGCAGAATTGCGAAAAATTTTTTGCCTTCTCAAGCATTTCTTAGCTTCAAAGTCCCATATCTCGCGAACGGATTGACCAAACCCAAAAATTCCTGTTGCATCTGAAAGTAGAAACTCGCCCGATTACAAAGGTATGTGTATTTTTTCCCTAGGCCATTCTGGTTAAGCGTTTGAAGCAGCCGAATTGCGAAAAATTTCTTGCCTTCTCAACCATTTCTTGGCTTCAAACTCCCATATCTCGCAAACGGATTGACCTAACCCAAAAATTCCTATTGCGTCTGAAAGTAGAAACTCGCCCGATTACAACGGTATGTGTATTTTTTCCCTAGGCTATTCTGGTTAAGCTTTTGGAGCAGCAGAATTGCGAAAAATTTTTTGCCTTCTCAAGCATTTCTTAGCTTCAAACTTCCATATCTCGCGAACGGATTGACATAACCCAAAAATTCCTGTTGCGTCTGAAAGTAGAAACTCGCCCGATTACAACGGTATGTGTATTTTTTCCCTAGGCCATTCTGGTTAAACTTTTGGAGCAGCAGAATTGCGAAAAATTTTTTGCCTTCTCAAGCATTTCTTAGCTTCAAAGTCCCATATCTCGCGAACGGATTGACCAAACCCAAAAATTCCTGTTGCATCTGAAAGTAGAAACTCGCCCGATTACAAAGGTATGTGTATTTTTTCCCTAGGCCATACTGGTTAAGCGTTTGAAGCAGCCGAATTGCGAAAAATTTCTTGCCTTCTCAACCATTTCTTGGCTTCAAACTCCCATATCTCGCAAACGGATTGACCTAACCCAAAAATTCCTATTGCGTCTGAAAGTAGAAACTCGCCCGATTACAACGGTATGTGTATTTTTTCCCTAGGCCATTCTGGTTAAGCGTTTGGAGCAGCAGAAGTGCGAAAAATTAGTTGTCTTCTCAACCATTTCTTTGCTTCTAACTCCCATATCTCGCGAACGGATTGACCTAACCCAAAAATTCCTGTTGCATCTGAAAGTAGAAACTCGCCCGATTACAACGGTATGTGTATTTTTCCCCTAGGCCATTCTGTTTAAGCGTTTGGAGCAGCAGAATTGCGAAAAATTTTTTGCCTTCCCAACCATTTCTTAGCTTCAAAGTCCCATATCTCGCGAACGGATTGAGCAAACCCAAAAATCCCTGTTGCATCTGAAAGTAGAAACTCGCCCGATTACAACGGTATGTGTATTTCTTCCCTAGGCCATTCTGGTTAAGCGTTTGAAGCAGCAGAATTGCGAAAAATTTTTTGCCCTCTCAACCATTTCTTGGCTTCAAACTCCCATATCTCGCGAACGGCTTGACCTAACCCAAAAATTCCTATTGCGTCTGAAAGTAGAAACTCGCCCGATTACAACGGTATGTGTATTTTTTCCCTAGGCCATTCTGGTTAAACTTTTGGAGCAGCAGAATTGCGAAAAATTTTTTGCCTTCTCAAGCATTTCTTAGCTTCAAAGTCCCATATCTCGCGAACGGATTGACCAAACCCAAAAATTCCTGTTGCATCTGAAAGTAGAAACTCGCCCGATTACAAAGGTATGTGTATTTTTCCCCTAGACCATTCTGTTTAAGCGTTTGGAGCAGCAGAATTGCGAAAAATTTTTTGCCTTCCCAACCATTTCTTAGCTTCAAAGTCCCATATCTCGCGAACGGATTGACCAAACCCAAAAATCCCTGTTGCATCTGAAAGTAGAAACTCGCCCGATTACAACGGTATGTGTATTTCTTCCCTAGGCCATTCTGGTTAAGCGTTTGAAGCAGCAGAATTGCGAAAAATTTTTTGCCCTCTCAACCATTTCTTGGCTTCAAACTCCCATATCTCGCGAACGGATTGACCTAACCCAAAAATTCCTATTGCGTCTGAAAGTAGAAACTCGCCCGATTACAACGGTACGTGTATTTTTTCCCAGGGCCATTCTGGTTAAGCTTTTGGAGCAGCAGAATTGCGAAAAATTTTTTGCCTTCTCAACCATTTCTTGGCTTCAATCTCCCATATCTCGCGAACGGATTGACCTTACCCCAAAAATTCCTATTGCATCTGAAAGTAGAAACTCGCCCGATTAAAACGGTATGTGTATTTTTTCCCTAGGCCATTCTGGTTAAGCGTTTGAAGCAGCAGAATTGCGAAAAATTTGTTGCCCTCTCAACCATTTCTTGGCTTCAAACTCCCATATCTCGCGAACGGATTGACCTAACCCAAAAATTCATATTGCGTCTGAAAGTAGAAACTCGCCCGATTACAACGGTATGTGTATCTTTTCCCTAGGCCATTCTGGTTAAGCGTTTGGAGCAGCAGAATTGCGAAAAATTTTTTGCCTTCTCAACCATTTCTTGGCTTCAAACTCCCATATCTCGCGAACGGATTGACCTAAGCCAAAAATTCCTATTGCATCTGAAAGTAGAAACTCGCCCTATTACAGCGGTACGTGTATTTTTTCCCTGGGCCATTCTGGTTAAGCTTTTGGAGCAGCAGAATTGCGAAAAATTTTTTGCCTTCTCAAGCATTTCTGAGCTTCAAAGTCCCATATCTCGCGAACGGATTGACCAAACCCAAAAATTCCTATTGCATCTGAAAGTAGAAACTCGCCCGATTACAACGGTATGTGTATTTTTTCCCTAGGCCATTCTGGTTAAGCGTTTGGAGCAGAAGAATTGCGAAAAATTAGTTGTCTTCTCAACCATTTCTTTGCTTCTAATTCCCATATCTCGCGAACGGATTGACCTAACCCAAAAATTCCTGTTGCATCTGAAAGTAGAAACTCGCACGATTACAACGGTATGTGTATTTTGTCCCTAGGCCATTCTGGTTAAGCGTTTGA
Source organism: Ptiloglossa arizonensis (assembly GCF_051014685.1). NCBI lineage: Eukaryota > Metazoa > Arthropoda > Insecta > Hymenoptera > Colletidae > Ptiloglossa > Ptiloglossa arizonensis. The sequence goes on along the minus strand of NW_027479275.1, from coordinate 77,209 downwards.
AGCAGCAGAATTGCGAAAAATTTTTTGCCTTCTCAACCATTTCTTGGCTTCAAACTCCCATATCTCGCGAACGGATTGACCTAACCCAAAAATTCCTATTGCGTCTGAAAGTAGAAACTCGCCCGATTACAACGGTATGTGTATTTTTTCCCTAGGCCATTCTGGTTAAGCGTTTGGAGCAGCAGAATTGCGAAAAATTTTTTGCCTTCTCAACCATTTCTTGGCTTCAAACTCCCATATCTCGCGAACGGATTGACCAAACCCAAAAATTCCTGCTGCGTCTGAAAGTAGAAACTCGCCCGATTACAAATGTATGCGTATTTTTTCCCTAGGTCATTCTGGTTAAGCGTTTGGAGCAGCAGAAGTGCGAAAAATTTGTTGTCTTCTCAACCATTTCTTAGCTTCAAACTCCCATATCTCGCGAACGGATTGACATAACCCAAAAATTCCTGTTGCATCTGAAAGTAGAAACTCGCCCGATTACAACGGTATGTGTATTTTTCCTCTAGGCCATTCTGGTTAAGCGTTTGGAGCAGCAGAATTGCGAAAAATTTTTTGCCCTCTCAACCATTTCTTGGCTTCAAACTCCCATATCTCGCGAACGGATTGACCTAACCCAAAAATTCCTATTGCGTCTGAAAGTAGAAACTCGCCCGATTACAACGGTATGTGTGTTTTTTCCCTAGGCCATTCTGGTTAAGCGTTTGGAGCAGCAGAAGTGCGAAAAATTAGTTGTCTTCTGAACCATTTCTTTGCTTCAAACTCCCATATCTCGCGAACGGATTGACCTAACCCAAAAATTCCTGTTGCATCTGAAAGTAGAAACTCGCGCGATTACAACGGTATGTGAATTTTTTCCCTAGGCCATCCTGGTTAAGCGTTTGGAGCAGCAGAATTGCGAAAAATTTTTTGCCTTCTCAACCATTTCTTGGCTTCAAACTTCCATATCTCGCGAACGGATTGACCTAACCCACAAATTCCTATTGCGTCTGAAAGTAGAAACTCGCCCGATTACAACGGTATGTGTGTTTTTTCCCTAGGCCATTCTGGTTAAGCGTTTGGAGCAGCAGAAGTGCGAAAAATTAGTTGTCTTCTCAACCATTTCTTTGCTTCAAACTCCCATATCTCGCGAACGGATTGACCTAACCCAAAAATTCCTGTTGCGTCTGAAAGTAGAAACTCGCCCGATTACAACGGTATGTGTATTTTTTCCCTAGGCCATTCTGGTTAAGCGTTAGGAGCAGCAGAATTGCGAACAATTTTTTCCTTCTCAACCATTTCTTGGCTTCAAACTTCCATATATCGCGAACGGATTAACATAACCCAAAAATTCCTGTTGCGTCTGAAAGTAGAAACTCGCCCGATTACAACGGTGTGTGTATTTTTTCCCTTGGCCATTCTGGTTAAGCGTTAGGAGCAGCAGAATTGCAAAAAATTTATTGCCTTCCCAACCGTTTCTTAGCTTCAAAGTCCCATATCTCGCGAACGGATTGACCAAACCCAAAAATCCCTGTTGCATCTGAAAGTAGAAACTCGCCCGATTACAACGGTATGTGTATTTTTTCCCTAGGCCATTCTGGTTAAGCGTTTGAAGCAGCAGAATTGCGAAAAATTTTTTGCCCTCTCAACAATTTCTTGGCTTCAAACTCCCATATCTCGCGAACGGATTGACCTAACCCAAAAATTCCTATTGCGTCTGAAAGTAGAAACTCGCCCGATTACAACGGTATGTGTATTTTTTCCCTAGGCCATTCTGGTTAAGCGTTTGGAGCAGCAGATGTGCGAAAAATTAGTTGTCTTCTCAACCATTTCTTTGCTTCTAACTCCCATATCTCGCGAACGGATTGACCTAACCCAAAAATTCCTGTTGCATCTGAAAGTAGAAACTCGCCCGATTACAACGGTATGTGTATTTTTTCCCTAGGCCATTCTGGTTAAGCGTTAGGAGCAGCAGAATTGCGAACAATTTTTTGCCTTCTCAACCATTTCTTGGCTTCAAACTTCCATATATCGCGAACGGATTAACATAACCCAAAAATTCCTGTTGCGTCTGAAAGTAGAAACTCGCCCGATTACAACGGTGTGTGTATTTTTTCCCTTGGCCATTCTGGTTAAGCGTTAGGAGCAGCAGAATTGCAAAAAATTTATTGCCTTCCCAACCGTTTCTTAGCTTCAAAGTCCCATATCTCGCGAACGGATTGACCAAACCCAAAAATCCCTGTTGCATCTGAAAGTAGAAACTCGCCCGATTACAACGGTATGTGTATTTTTTCCCTAGGCCATTCTGGTTAAGCGTTTGAAGCAGCAGAATTGCGAAAAATTTTTTGCCCTCTCAACAATTTCTTGGCTTCAAACTCCCATATCTCGCGAACGGATTGACCTAACCCAAAAATTCCTATTGCGTCTGAAAGTAGAAACTCGCCCGATTACAACGGTATGTGTATTTTTTCCCTAGGCCATTCTGGTTAAGCGTTTGGAGCAGCAGAATTGCGAAAAATTAGTTGTCTTCTCAACCATTTCTTTGCTTCAAACTCCCATATCTCGCGAACGGATTGACCTAACCCAAAAATTCCTGTTGTATCTGAAAGTAGAAACTCGCCCGATTACAACGGTATGTGTATTTTTTCCCTAGGCCATCCTGGTTATGCGTTTGGAGCAGCAGAATTGCGAAAAATTTTTTGCCTTCTCAAGCATTTCTTAGCTTCAAACTTCCATATCTCGCGAACGGATTGACATAACCCAAAAATTCCTATTGCGTCTGAAAGTAGAAACTCGCCCGATTACAACGGTATGTGTATTTTTTCCCTAGGCCATTCTGGTTAAGCGTTTGGAGCAGCAGATGTGCGAAAAATTAGTTGTCTTCTCAACCATTTCTTTGCTTCTAACTCCCATATCTCGCGAACGGATTGACCTAACCCAAAAATTCCTGTTGCATCTGAAAGTAGAAACTCGCCCGATTACAACGGTATGTGTATTTTTCCCCTAGGCCATTCTGTTTAAGCGTTTGGAGCAGCAGAATTGCGAAAAATTTTTTGCCTTCCCAACCATTTCTTAGCTTCAAAGTCCCATATCTCGCGAACGGATTGACCAAACCCAAAAATCCCTGTTGCATCTGAAAGTAGAAACTCGCCCGATTACAACGGTATGTGTATTTTTTCCCTAGGCCATCCTGGTTATGCGTTTGGAGCAGCAGAATTGCGAAAAATTTTTTGCCTTCTCATCCATTTCTTGGCTTCAAACTTCCATATCTCGCGAACGGATTGACATAACCCAAAAATTCCTGTTGTATCTGAAAGTAGAAACTCGCCCGATTACAACGGTGTGTGTATTTTTTCCCTAGGCCATTCTGGTTAAGCGTTAGGAGTAGCAGAATTGCAAAAAATTTTTTGCCTTCCCAACCGTTTCTTAGCTTCAAAGTCCCATATCTCGCGAACGGATTGACCAAACCCAAAAATCCCTGTTGCATCTGAAAGTAGAAACTCGCCCGATTACAACGGTATGTGTATTTTTTCCCTAGGCCATTCTGGTTAAGCGTTTGAAGCAGCAGAATTGCGAAAAATTTTTTGCCCTCTCAACCATTTCTTGGCTTCAAACTCCCATATCTCGCGAACGGATTGACCTAACCCAAAAATTCCTATTGCGTCTGAAAGTAGAAACTCGCCCGATTACAACGGTATGTGTGTTTTTTCCCTAGGCCATTCTGGTTAAGCGTTTGGAGCAGCAGAATTGCGAAAAATTAGTTGTCTTGTCAACCATTTCTTTGCTTCAAACTCCCATATCTCGCGAACGGATTGACCTAACCCAAAAATTCCTGTTGCATCTGAAAGTAGAAACTCGCCCGATTACAACGGTATGGATATTTTTTCCCTAGGCCATCCTGGTTAAGCGTTTGGAGCAGCAGAATTGCGAAAAATTTTTTGCCTTCAAACCATTTCTTGGCTTCAAACTTCCATATCTCGCGAACGGATTGACATAACCCAAAAATTCCTGTTGCGTCTAAAAGTAGAAGCTCGCCCGATTACAACGGTATGTGTATTTTTTCCCTAGGCCATTCTGGTTAAGCGTTAGGAGCAGCAGAATTGCGAACAATTTTTTGCCTTAGCAACCATTTCTTGACTTCAAACTCCCATATCTCGCGAACGGATTGACCTAACCCAAAAATTCCTGTTGCATCTGAAAGTAGAAACTCGCGCGATTACAACGGTGTGTGTATTTTTTCCCTGGGCCATTCTGGTTAAGCGTTTGGAGCAGCAGAATTGCGAAAAATTTTTTGCCTTCTCAACCATTTCTTGGCTTCAAACGTCCATATCTCGCGAACGGATGGCATAACCCAAAAATTCCTATTGTGTCTGAAAGTAGAAACTCGCCCGATTACAACGGTATGTGTATTTTTTCCCTAGGCCATTCTGGTTAAGCGTTTGGAGCAGCAGAATTGCGAAAAATTTTTTGCCTTCTCAACCATTTCTTAGCTTCAAACTCCCATATCTCGCGAACGGATTGACCTAACCCAAAAATTCCTATTGCATCTGAAAGTAGAAACTCGCCCTATTACAGCGGTACGTGTATTTTTTCCCTAGGCCATTCTGGTTAAGCTTTTGGAGCAGCAGAATTGCGAAAAATTTTTTGCCTTCTCAAGCATTTCTTAGCTTCAAACTTCCATATCTCGCGAACGGATTGACATAACCCAAAAATTCCTGTTGCGTCTGAAAGTAGAAACTCGCCCGATTACAACGGTATGTGTATTTTTTCCCTAGGCCATTCTGGTTAAGCGTTTGGAGCAGCAGAATTGCGAAAAATTTGTTCTCTTGTCAACCATTTCTTAGCTTCAAACTTCCATATCTCGCGAACGCATTGACCTAACCCAAAAATTCCTATTGCATTTGAAAGTAGAAACTCGCCCGATTACAACGGTACGTGTATTTTTTCCCTAGGCCATTCTGGTTAAGCGCTGGAGCAGCAGAAGTGCGACAAATTTGTTGTCTTCTCAACCATTTCTTAGCTTCAAACTTCCATATCTCGCGAACGGATTGACCTAACCCAAAAATTCCTATTGCATCTGAAAGTAGAAACTCGCCCGATTACAACGGTATGTGTATTTTTTCCCTAGGCCATTCTGGTTGAGCGTTTGTAGCCGCAGAATTGCGAAAAATATGTTGTCTTCTCAACCATTTCTTAGCTTCAAACTCCCATATCTCGCGAACGGATTGACCTAACCCAAAAATTCCTATTGCGTCTGAAAGTAGAAACTCGCCCGACTACAACGGTACGTGTATTTTTTCCCTAGGCCATTCTGGTTAAGCGTTTGGAGCAGCAGAATTGCGAAAAATTAGTTGTCTTCTCAACCATTTCTTTGCTTCAAACTCCCATATCTCGCGAACGGATTGACCTAACCCAAAAATTCCTGTTGCATCTGAAAGTAGAAACTCGCCCGATTACAACGGTATGTGTATTTTTTCCCTAGGCCATCCTGGTTATGCGTTTGGAGCAGCAGAATTGCGAAAAATTTTTTGCCTTCTCAAGCATTTCTTAGCTTCAAACTTCCATATCTCGCGAACGGATTGACATAACCCAAAAATTCCTATTGCGTCTGAAAGTAGAAACTCGCCCGATTACAACGGTATGTGTATTTTTTCCCTAGGCCATTCTGGTTAAGCGTTTGGAGCAGCAGATGTGCGAAAAATTAGTTGTCTTCTCAACCATTTCTTTGCTTCTAACTCCCATATCTCGCGAACGGATTGACCTAACCCAAAAATTCCTGTTGCATCTGAAAGTAGAAACTCGCCCGATTACAACGGTATGTGTATTTTTCCCCTAGGCCATTCTGTTTAAGCGTTTGGAGCAGCAGAATTGCGAAAAATTTTTTGCCTTCCCAACCATTTCTTAGCTTCAAAGTCCCATATCTCGCGAACGGATTGACCAAACCCAAAAATCCCTGTTGCATCTGAAAGTAGAAACTCGCCCGATTACAACGGTATGTGTATTTTTTCCCTAGGCCATCCTGGTTATGCGTTTGGAGCAGCAGAATTGCGAAAAATTTTTTGCCTTCTCAACCATTTCTTGGCTTCAAACTTCCATATCTCGCGAACGGATTGACATAACCCAAAAATTCCTGTTGTATCTGAAAGTAGAAACTCGCCCGATTACAACGGTGTGTGTATTTTTTCCCTAGGCCATTCTGGTTAAGCGTTAGGAGTAGCAGAATTGCAAAAAATTTTTTGCCTTCCCAACCGTTTCTTAGCTTCAAAGTCCCATATCTCGCGAACGGATTGACCAAACCCAAAAATCCCTGTTGCATCTGAAAGTAGAAACTCGCCCGATTACAACGGTATGTGTATTTTTTCCTTAGGCCATTCTGGTTAAGCGTTTGAAGCAGCAGAATTGCGAAAAATTTTTTGCCCTCTCAACCATTTCTTGGCTTCAAACTCCCATATCTCGCGAACGGATTGACCTAACCCAAAAATTCCTATTGCGTCTGAAAGTAGAAACTCGCCCGATTACAACGGTATGTGTGTTTTTTCCCTAGGCCATTCTGGTTAAGCGTTTGGAGCAGCAGAATTGCGAAAAATTAGTTGTCTTCTCAACCATTTCTTTGCTTCAAACTCCCATATCTCGCGAACGGATTGACCTAACCCAAAAATTCCTGTTGCATCTGAAAGTAGAAACTCGCCCGATTACAACGGTATGGATATTTTTTCCCTAGGCCATCCTGGTTAAGCGTTTGGAGCAGCAGAATTGCGAAAAATTTTTTGCCTTCAAACCATTTCTTGGCTTCAAACTTCCATATCTCGCGAACGGATTGACATAACCCAAAAATTCCTGTTGCGTCTAAAAGTAGAAGCTCGCCCGATTACAACGGTATGTGTATTTTTTCCCTAGGCCATTCTGGTTAAGCGTTAGGAGCAGCAGAATTGCGAACAATTTTTTGCCTTCTCAACCATTTCTTGACTTCAAACTCCCATATCTCGCGAACGGATTGACCTAACCCAAAAATTCCTGTTGCATCTGAAAGTAGAAACTCGCGCGATTACAACGGTGTGTGTATTTTTTCCCTGGGCCATTCTGGTTAAGCGTTTGGAGCAGCAGAATTGCGAAAAATTTTTTGCCTTCTCAACCATTTCTTGGCTTCAAACGTCCATATCTCGCGAACGGATGGCATAACCCAAAAATTCCTATTGTGTCTGAAAGTAGAAACTCGCCCGATTACAACGGTATGTGTATTTTTTCCCTAGGCCATTCTGGTTAAGCGTTTGGAGCAGCAGAATTGCGAAAAATTTTTTGCCTTCTCAACCATTTCTTAGCTTCAAACTCCCATATCTCGCAAACGGATTGACCTAACCCAAAAATTCCTATTGCATCTGAAAGTAGAAACTCGCCCTATTACAGCGGTACGTGTATTTTTTCCCTAGGCCATTCTGGTTAAGCTTTTGGAGCAGCAGAATTGCGAAAAATTTTTTGCCTTCTCAAGCATTTCTTAGCTTCAAACTTCCATATCTCGCGAACGGATTGACATAACCCAAAAATTCCTGTTGCGTCTGAAAGTAGAAACTCGCCCGATTACAACGGTATGTGTATTTTTTCCCTAGGCCATTCTGGTTAAGCGTTTGGAGCAGCAGAATTGCGAAAAATTTGTTCTCTTGTCAACCATTTCTTAGCTTCAAACTTCCATATCTCGCGAACGCATTGACCTAACCCAAAAATTCCTATTGCATTTGAAAGTAGAAACTCGCCCGATTACAACGGTACGTGTATTTTTTCCCTAGGCCATTCTGGTTAAGCGCTGGAGCAGCAGAAGTGCGACAAATTTGTTGTCTTCTCAACCATTTCTTAGCTTCAAACTTCCATATCTCGCGAACGGATTGACCTAACCCAAAAATTCCTATTGCATCTGAAAGTAGAAACTCGCCCGATTACAACGGTATGTGTATTTTTTCCCTAGGCCATTCTGGTTGAGCGTTTGTAGCCGCAGAATTGCGAAAAATATGTTGTCTTCTCAACCATTTCTTAGCTTCAAACTCCCATATCTCGCGAACGGATTGACCTAACCCAAAAATTCCTATTGCGTCTGAAAGTAGAAACTCGCCCGACTACAACGGTACGTGTATTTTTTCCCTAGGCCATTCTGGTTAAACTTTTGGAGCAGCAGAATTGCGAAAAATTTTTTGCCTTCTCAAGCATTTCTTAGCTTCAAAGTCCCATATCTCGCGAACGGATTGACCAAACCCAAAAATTCCTATTGCATCTGATAGTAGAAACTCGCCCGATTACAACGGTATGTGTATTTTTTCCCTAGGCCGTTCTGGTTGAGCGTTTGTAGCCGCAGAATTGCGAAAAATTTTTTGCCTTCTCAACCATTTCTTGGCTTCAAACTTCCATATGTCGCGAACGGATTGACATAACCCAAAAATTCCTATTGCATCTGATAGTAGAAACTCGCTCGATTACAGCGGTACGTGTATTTTTTCCCTAGGCCATTCTGGTTGAGCGTTTGTAGCCGCAGAATTGCGAAAAATTTTTTGCCTTCTCAACCATTTCTTAGCTTCAAACTCCCATATCTCGCGAACGGATTGACCTAACCCAAAAATTCCTGTTGCGTCTGAAAGTAGAAACTCGCCCGATTACAACGGTATGTGTATTTTTTCCCTAGGCCGTTCTGGTTAAGCGTTTGGAGCAGCAGAATTGCGAAAAATTTTTTGCCTCCTCAACCATTTCTTGGCTTCAAACTCCCATATCTCGCGAACGGATTGACCTAACCCAAAAATTCCTATTGCATCTGAAAGTAGAAACTCGCCCGATTACAACGGTATGTGTATTTTTTCCCTAGGCCACTCTGGTTGAGCGTTTGTAGCCGCAGAATTGCGAAAAATTTTTTGCCTTCTCAACCATTTCTTGGCTTCAAACGTCCATATATCGCGAACGGATTGACATAACCCAAAAATTCCTATTGCGTCTGAAAGTAGATACTCGCCCGATTACAACGGTATGTGTATTTTTCCCCTAGGCCATTCTGTTTAAGCGTTTGGAGCAGCAGAATTGCGAAAAATTTTTTGCCTTCTCAAGCATTTCTTAGCTTCAAAGTCCCATATCTCGCGAACGGATTGACCAAACCCAAAAATTCCTGTTGCATCTGAAAGTAGAAACTCGCCCGATTACAAAGGTATGTGTATTTTTTCCCTAGGCCATTCTGGTTAAGCGTTTGAAGCAGCCGAATTGCGAAAAATTTTTTGCCTTCTCAACCATTTCTTGGCTTCAAACTCCCATACCTCGCGAACGGATTGACCTAACCCAAAAATTCCTATTGCGTCTGAAAGTAGAAACTCGCCCGATTACAACGGTATGTGTATTTTTTCCCTAGGCCATTCTGGTTAAGCGTTTGGAGCAGCAGAAGTGCGAAAAATTAGTTGTCTTCTCAACCATTTCTTTGCTTCTAACTCCCATATCTCGCGAACGGATTGACCTAACCCAAAAATTCCTGTTGCATCTGAAAGTAGAAACTCGCCCGATTACAACGGTATGTGTATTTTTCCCCTAGGCCATTCTGTTTAAGCGTTTGGAGCAGCAGAATTGCGAAAAATTTTTTGCCTTCTCAAGCATTTCTTAGCTTCAAAGTCCCATATCTCGCGAACGGATTGACCAAACCCAAAAATCCCTGTTGCATCTGAAAGTAGAAACTCGCCCGATTACAACGGTACGTGTATTTTTTCCCTAGGCCATTCTGGTTAAACTTTTGGAGCAGCAGAATTGCGAAAAATTTTTTGCCTTCTCAACCATTTCTTAGCTTCAAACTCCCATATCGCGCGAACGGATTGACCTAACCCAAAAATTCCTGTTGCGTCTGAAAGTAGAAACTCGCCCGATTACAACGGTATGTGTATTTTTTCCCTAGGCCGTTCTGGTTAAGCGTTTGGAGCAGCAGAATTGCGAAAAATTTTTTGCCTCCTCAACCATTTCTTGGCTTCAAACTCCCATATCTCGCGAACGGATTGACCTAACCCAAAAATTCCTATTGCATCTGAAAGTAGAAACTCGCCCGATTACAACGGTATGTGTATTTTTTCCCTAGGCCATTCTGGTTGAGCGTTTGTAGCCGCAGAATTGCGAAAAATTTTTTGCCTTCTCAACCATTTCTTGGCTTCAAACGTCCATATATCGCGAACGGATTGACATAACCCAAAAATTCCTATTGCGTCTGAAAGTAGATACTCGCCCGATTACAGCGGTATGTGTATTTTTTCCCTAGGCTATTCTGGTTAAGCTTTTTGAGCAGCAGAATTGCGAAAAATTTTTTGCCTTCTCAAGCATTTCTTAGCTTCAAACTTCCATATCTCGCGAACGGATTGACATAACCCAAAAATTCCTGTTGCGTCTGAAAGTAGAAACTCGCCCGATTACAACGGTATGGGTATTTTTTCCCTAGGCCATTCTGGTTAAACTTTTGGAGCAGCAGAATTGCGAAAAATTTTTTGCCTTCTCAAGCATTTCTTAGCTTCAAAGTCCCATATCTCGCGAACGGATTGACCAAACCCAAAAATTCCTGTTGCATCTGAAAGTAGAAACTCGCCCGATTACAAAGGTATGTGTATTTTTTCCCTAGGCCATTCTGGTTAAGCGTTTGAAGCAGCCGAATTGCGAAAAATTTTTTGCCTTCTCAACCATTTCTTGGCTTCAAACTCCCATACCTCGCGAACGGATTGACCTAACCCAAAAATTCCTATTGCGTCTGAAAGTAGAAACTCGCCCGATTACAACGGTATGTGTATTTTTTCCCTAGGCCATTCTGGTTAAGCGTTTGGAGCAGCAGAGGTGCGAAAAATTAGTTGTCTTCTCAACCATTTCTTTGCTTCTAACTCCCATATCTCGCGAACGGATTGACCTAACCCAAAAATTCCTGTTGCATCTGAAAGTAGAAACTCGCCAGATTACAACGGTATGTGTATTTTTCCCCTAGGCCATTCTGTTTAAGCGTTTGGAGCAGCAGAATTGCGAAAAATTTTTTGCCTTCTCAAGCATTTCTTAGCTTCAAAGTCCCATATCTCGCGAACGGATTGACCAAACCCAAAAATCCCTGTTGCATCTGAAAGTAGAAACTCGCCCGATTACAACGGTACGTGTATTTTTTCCCTAGGCCATTCTGGTTAAACTTTTGGAGCAGCAGAATTGCGAAAAATTTTTTGCCTTCTCAAGCATTTCTTAGCTTCAAAGTCCCATATCTCGCGAACGGATTGACCAAACCCAAAAATTCCTGTTGCATCTGAAAGTAGAAACTCGCCCGATTACAAAGGTATGTGTATTTTTTCCCTAGGCCATTCTGGTTAAGCGTTTGAAGCAGCCGAATTGCGAAAAATTTTTTGCCTTCTCAACCATTTCTTGGCTTCAAACTCCCATATCTCGCGAACGGATTGACCTAACCCAAAAATTCCAATTGCGTCTGAAAGTAGAAACTCGCCCGATTACAATGGTATGTGTATTTTTTCCCTAGGCCATTCTGGTTAAGCGTTTGGAGCAGCAGAAGTGCGAAAAATTAGTTGTCTTCTCAACCATTTCTTTGCTTCTAACTCCCATATCTCGCGAACGGATTGACCTAACCCAAAAATTCCTGTCGCATCTGAAAGTAGAAACTCGCCCGATTACAACGGTATGTGTATTTTTCCCCTAGGCCATTCTGTTTAAGCGTTTGGAGCAGCAGAATTGCGAAAAATTTTTTGCCTTCCCAACCATTTCTTAGCTTCAAAGTCCCATATCTCGCGAACGGATTGACCAAACCCAAAAATCCCTGTTGCATCTGAAAGTAGAAACTCGCCCGATTACAACGGTATGTGTATTTTTTCCCTAGGCCATTCTGGTTAAGCGTTTGAAGCAGCAGAATTGCGAAAAATTTTTTGCCCTCTCAACCATTTCTTGGCTTCAAACTCCCATATCTCGCGAACGGATTGACCTAACCCAAAAATTCCTATTGCGTCTGAAAGTAGAAACTCGCCCGATTACAAAGGTATGTGTATTTTTTCCCTAGGCCATTCTGGTTAAGCGTTTGAAGCAGCCGAATTGCGAAAAATTTTTTGCCTTCTCAACCATTTCTTGGCTTCAAACTCCCATACCTCGCGAACGGATTGACCTAACCCAAAAGTTCCTATTGCGTCTGAAAGTAGAAACTCGCCCGATTACAACGGTATGTGTATTTTTTCCCTAGGCCATTCTGGTTAAGCGTTTGGAGCAGCAGAAGTGCGAAAAATTAGTTGTCTTCTCAACCATTTCTTTGCTTCTAACTCCCATATCTCGCGAACGGATTGACCTAACCCAAAAATTCCTGTTGCATCTGAAAGTAGAAACTCGCCCGATTACAACGGTATGTGTATTTTTCCCCTAGGCCATTCTGTTTAAGCGTTTGGAGCAGCAGAATTGCGAAAAATTTTTTGCCTTCTCAAGCATTTCTTAGCTTCAAAGTCCCATATCTCGCGAACGGATTGACCAAACCCAAAAATCCCTGTTGCATCTGAAAGTAGAAACTCGCCCGATTACAACGGTACGTGTATTTTTTCCCTAGGCCATTCTGGTTAAACTTTTGGAGCAGCAGAATTGCGAAAAATTTTTTGCCTTCTCAAGCATTTCTTAGCTTCAAAGTCCCATATCTCGCGAACGGATTGACCAAACCCAAAAATTCCTGTTGCATCTGAAAGTAGAAACTCGCCCGATTACAAAGGTATGTGTATTTTTTCCCTAGGCCATTCTGGTTAAGCGTTTGAAGCAGCAGAATTGCGAAAAATTTTTTGCCCTCTCAACCATTTCTTGGCTTCAAACTCCCATATCTCGCGAACGGATTGACCTAACCCAAAAATTCCTATTGCGTCTGAAAGTAGAAACTCGCCCGATTACAGCGGTATGTGTATTTTTTCCCTAGGCCATTCTGGTTAAGCGTTTGAAGCAGCCGAATTGCGAAAAATTAGTTGTCTTCTCAACCATTTCTTTGCTTCAAACTCCCATATCTCGCGAACGGATTGACCTAACCCAAAAATTCCTGTTGCATCTGAAAGTAGAAACTCGCCCGATTACAACGGTGTGTGTATTTTTTCCCTAGGCCATTCTGGTTAAGCGTTAGGAGCAGCAGAATTGCAAAAAATTTTTTGCCTTCCCAACAGTTTCTTAGCTTCAAAGTCCCATATCTCGCGAACGGATTGACCAAACCCAAAAATCCCTGTTGCATCTGAAAGTAGAAACTCGCCCGATTACAACGGTATGTGTATTTTTTCCCTAGGCCATTCTGGTTAAGCGTTTGAAGCAGCAGAATTGCGAAAAATTTTTTGCCCTCTCAACCATTTCTTGGCTTCAAAGTCCCATATCTCGCGAACGGATTGACCAAACCCAAAAATCCCTGTTGCATCTGAAAGTAGAAACTCGCCCGATTACAACGGTATGTGTATTTCTTCCCTAGGCCATTCTGGTTAAGCGTTTGAAGCAGCAGAATTGCGAAAAATTTTTTGCCCTCTCAACCATTTCTTGGCTTCAAACTCCCATATCTCGCGAACGGATTGACCTAACCCAAAAATTCCTATTGCGTCTGAAAGTAGATACTCGCCCGATTACAGCGGTATGTGTATTTTTTCCCTAGGCTATTCTGGTTAAGCTTTTGGAGCAGCAGAATTGCGAAAAATTTTTTGCCTTCTCAAGCATTTCTTAGCTTCAAACTTCCATATCTCGCGAACGGATTGACATAACCCAAAAATTCCTGTTGCGTCTGAAAGTAGAAACTCGCCCGATTACAACGGTATGGGTATTTTTTCCCTAGGCCATTCTGGTTAAACTTTTGGAGCAGCAGAATTGCGAAAAATTTTTTGCCTTCTCAAGCATTTCTTAGCTTCAAAGTCCCATATCTCGCGAACGGATTGACCAAACCCAAAAATTCCTGTTTTATCTGAAAGTAGAAACTCGCCCGATTACAAAGGTATGTGTATTTTTTCCCTAGGCCATTCTGGTTAAGCGTTTGAAGCAGCCGAATTGCGAAAAATTTTTTGCCTTCTCAACCATTTCTTGGCTTCAAACTCCCATACCTCGCGAACGGATTGACCTAACCCAAAAATTCCTATTGCGTCTGAAAGTAGAAACTCGCCCGATTACAACGGTATGTGTATTTTTTCCCTAGGCCATTCTGGTTAAGCGTTTGGAGCAGCAGAAGTGCGAAAAATTTGTTGTCTTCTCAACCATTTCTTTGCTTCTAACTCCCATATCTCGCGAACGGATTGACCTAACCCAAAAATTCCTGTTGCATCTGAAAGTAGAAACTCGCCCGATTACAACGGTATGTGTATTTTTCCCCTAGGCCATTCTGTTTAAGCGTTTGGAGCAGCAGAATTGCGAAAAATTTTTTGCCTTCTCAAGCATTTCTTAGCTTCAAAGTCCCATATCTCGCGAACGGATTGACCAAACCCAAAAATCCCTGTTGCATCTGAAAGTAGAAACTCGCCCGATTACAACGGTACGTGTATTTTTTCCCTAGGCCATTCTGGTTAAACTTTTGGAGCAGCAGAATTGCGAAAAATTTTTTGCCTTCTCAACCATTTCTTAGCTTCAAAGTCCCATATCTCGCGAACGGATTGACCAAACCCAAAAATTCCTGTTTTATCTGAAAGTAGAAACTCGCCCGATTACAAAGGTATGTGTATTTTTTCCCTAGGCCATTCTGGTTAAGCGTTTGAAGCAGCCGAATTGCGAAAAATTTTTTGCCTTCTCAACCATTTCTTAGCTTCAAAGTCCCATATCTCGCGAACGGATTGACCAAACCCAAAAATTCCTATTGCATCTGAAAGTAGAAACTCGCCCGATTACAACGGTATGTGTATTTTTTCCCTAGGCCATTCTGGTTAAGCGTTTGGAGCAGAAGAATTGCGAAAAATTAGTTGTCTTCTCAACCATTTCTTTGCTTCTAATTCCCATATCTCGCGAACGGATTGACCTAACCCAAAAATTCCTGTTGCATCTGAAAGTAGAAACTCGCACGATTACAACGGTATGTGTATTTTGTCCCTAGGCCATTCTGGTTAAGCGTTTGAAGCAGCAGAATTGCGAAAAATTTTTTGCCTTCTCAACCATTTCTTGGCTTCAAACTCCCATATCTCGCGAACGGATTGACCTAACCCAAAAATTCCTATTGCGTCTGAAAGTAGAAACTCGCCCGATTACAACGGTATGTGTATTTTTTCCCTAGGCCATTCTGGTTAAGCGTTTGGAGCAGCAGAATTGCGAAAAATTTTTTGCCTTCTCAACCATTTCTTGGCTTCAAACTCCCATATCTCGCGAACGGATTGACCAAACCCAAAAATTCCTGCTGCGTCTGAAAGTGGAAACTCGCCCGATTACAAATGTATGCGTATTTTTTCCCTAGGTCATTCTGGTTAAGCGTTTGGAGCAGCAGAAGTGCGAAAAATTTTTTGCCTTCTCAAGCATTTCTTAGCTTCAAAGTCCCATATCTCGCGAACGGATTGACCAAACCCAAAAATCCCTGTTGCATCTGAAAGTAGAAACTCGCCCGATTACAACGGTACGTGTATTTTTTCCCTAGGCCATTCTGGTTAAACTTTTGGAGCAGCAGAATTGCGAAAAATTTTTTGCCTTCTCAAGCATTTCTTAGCTTCAAAGTCCCATATCTCGCGAACGGATTGACCAAACCCAAAAATTCCTGTTGCATCTGAAAGTAGAAACTCGCCCGATTACAAAGGTATGTGTATTTTTTCCCTAGGCCATTCTGGTTAAGCGTTTGAAGCAGCAGAATTGCGAAAAATTTTTTGCCCTCTCAACCATTTCTTGGCTTCAAACTCCCATATCTCGCGAACGGATTGACCTAACCCAAAAATTCCTATTGCGTCTGAAAGTAGAAACTCGCCCGATTACAACGGTGTGTGTATTTTTTCCCTAGGCCATTCTGGTTAAGCGTTAGGAGCAGCAGAATTGCAAAAAATTTTTTGCCTTCCCAACAGTTTCTTAGCTTCAAAGTCCCATATCTCGCGAACGGATTGACCAAACCCAAAAATCCCTGTTGCATCTGAAAGTAGAAACTCGCCCGATTACAACGGTATGTGTATTTTTTCCCTAGGCCATTCTGGTTAAGCGTTTGAAGCAGCAGAATTGCGAAAAATTTTTTGCCCTCTCAACCATTTCTTGGCTTCAAACTCCCATATCTCGCGAACGGATTGACCTAACCCAAAAATTCCTATTGCGTCTGAAAGTAGAAACTCGCCCGATTACAGCGGTATGTGTATTTTTTCCCTAGGCCATTCTGGTTAAGCGTTTGAAGCAGCCGAATTGCGAAAAATTAGTTGTCTTCTCAACCATTTCTTTGCTTCAAACTCCCATATCTCGCGAACGGATTGACCTAACCCAAAAATTCCTGTTGCATCTGAAAGTAGAAACTCGCCCGATTACAACGGTGTGTGTATTTTTTCCCTAGGCCATTCTGGTTAAGCGTTAGGAGCAGCAGAATTGCAAAAAATTTTTTGCCTTCCCAACAGTTTCTTAGCTTCAAAGTCCCATATCTCGCGAACGGATTGACCAAACCCAAAAATCCCTGTTGCATCTGAAAGTAGAAACTCGCCCGATTACAACGGTATGTGTATTTTTTCCCTAGGCCATTCTGGTTAAGCGTTTGAAGCAGCAGAATTGCGAAAAATTTTTTGCCCTCTCAACCATTTCTTGGCTTCAAAGTCCCATATCTCGCGAACGGATTGACCAAACCCAAAAATCCCTGTTGCATCTGAAAGTAGAAACTCGCCCGATTACAACGGTATGTGTATTTCTTCCCTAGGCCATTCTGGTTAAGCGTTTGAAGCAGCAGAATTGCGAAAAATTTTTTGCCCTCTCAACCATTTCTTGGCTTCAAACTCCCATATCTCGCGAACGGATTGACCTAACCCAAAAATTCCTATTGCGTCTGAAAGTAGAAACTCGCCCGATTACAACGGTATGTGTAGTTTTTCCCTAGGCCATTCTGGTTAAGCGTTTGGAGCAGCAGAATTGCGAAAAATTTTTTGCCTTCTCAACCATTTCTTGGCTTCAATCTCCCATATCTCGCGAACGGATTGACCTTACCCCAAAAATTCCTATTGCATCTGAAAGTAGAAACTCGCCCGATTAAAACGGTATGTGTATTTTTTCCCTAGGCCATTCTGGTTAAGCGTTTGAAGCAGCAGAATTGCGAAAAATTTGTTGCCCTCTCAACCATTTCTTGGCTTCAAACTCCCATATCTCGCGAACGGATTGACCTAACCCAAAAATTCATATTGCGTCTGAAAGTAGAAACTCGCCCGATTACAACGGTATGTGTATCTTTTCCCTAGGCCATTCTGGTTAAGCGTTTGGAGCAGCAGAATTGCGAAAAATTTTTTGCCTTCTCAACCATTTCTTGGCTTCAAACTCCCATATCTCGCGAACGGATTGACCTAAGCCAAAAATTCCTATTGCATCTGAAAGTAGAAACTCGCCCTATTACAGCGGTACGTGTATTTTTTCCCTGGGCCATTCTGGTTAGGCTTTTGGAGCAGCAGAATTGCGAAAAATTTTTTGCCTTCTCAAGCATTTCTTAGCTTCAAAGTCCCATATCTCGCGAACGGATTGACCAAACCCAAAAATTCCTATTGCATCTGAAAGTAGAAACTCGCCCGATTACAACGGTATGTGTATTTTTTCCCTAGGCCATTCTGGTTAAGCGTTTGGAGCAGAAGAATTGCGAAAAATTAGTTGTCTTCTCAACCATTTCTTTGCTTCTAATTCCCATATCTCGCGAACGGATTGACCTAACCCAAAAATTCCTGTTGCATCTGAAAGTAGAAACTCGCACGATTACAACGGTATGTGTATTTTGTCCCTAGGCCATTCTGGTTAAGCGTTTGAAGCAGCAGAATTGCGAAAAATTTTTTGCCTTCTCAACCATTTCTTGGCTTCAAACTCCCATATCTCGCGAACGGATTGACCTAACCCAAAAATTCCTATTGCGTCTGAAAGTAGAAACTCGCCCGATTACAACGGTATGTGTATTTTTTCCCTAGGCCATTCTGGTTAAGCGTTTGGAGCAGCAGAATTGCGAAAAATTTTTTGCCTTCTCAACCATTTCTTGGCTTCAAACTCCCATATCTCGCGAACGGATTGACCAAACCCAAAAATTCCTGCTGCGTCTGAAAGTAGAAACTCGCCCGATTACAAATGTATGCGTATTTTTTCCCTAGGTCATTCTGGTTAAGCGTTTGGAGCAGCAGAAGTGCGAAAAATTTGTTGTCTTCTCAACCATTTCTTAGCTTCAAACTCCCATATCTCGCGAACGGATTGACATAACCCAAAAATTCCTGTTGCATCTGAAAGTAGAAACTCGCCCGATTACAACGGTATGTGTATTTTTCCTCTAGGCCATTCTGGTTAAGCGTTTGGAGCAGCAGAATTGCGAAAAATTTTTTGCCCTCTCAACCATTTCTTGGCTTCAAACTCCCATATCTCGCGAACGGATTGACCTAACCCAAAAATTCCTATTGCGTCTGAAAGTAGAAACTCGCCCGATTACAACGGTATGTGTGTTTTTTCCCTAGGCCATTCTGGTTAAGCGTTTGGAGCAGCAGAAGTGCGAAAAATTAGTTGTCTTCTGAACCATTTCTTTGCTTCAAACTCCCATATCTCGCGAACGGATTGACCTAACCCAAAAATTCCTGTTGCATCTGAAAGTAGAAACTCGCGCGATTACAACGGTATGTGAATTTTTTCCCTAGGCCATCCTGGTTAAGCGTTTGGAGCAGCAGAATTGCGAAAAATTTTTTGCCTTCTCAACCATTTCTTGGCTTCAAACTTCCATATCTCGCGAACGGATTGACCTAACCCACAAATTCCTATTGCGTCTGAAAGTAGAAACTCGCCCGATTACAACGGTATGTGTGTTTTTTCCCTAGGCCATTCTGGTTAAGCGTTTGGAGCAGCAGAAGTGCGAAAAATTAGTTGTCTTCTCAACCATTTCTTTGCTTCAAACTCCCATATCTCGCGAACGGATTGACCTAACCCAAAAATTCCTGTTGCGTCTGAAAGTAGAAACTCGCCCGATTACAACGGTATGTGTATTTTTTCCCTAGGCCATTCTGGTTAAGCGTTAGGAGCAGCAGAATTGCGAACAATTTTTTGCCTTCTCAACCATTTCTTGGCTTCAAACTTCCATATCTCGCGAACGGATTAACATAACCCAAAAATTCCTGTTGCGTCTGAAAGTAGAAACTCGCCCGATTACAACGGTGTGTGTATTTTTTCCCTAGGCCATTCTGGTTAAGCGTTAGGAGCAGCAGAATTGCAAAAAATTTATTGCCTTCCCAACCGTTTCTTAGCTTCAAAGTCCCATATCTCGCGAACGGATTGACCAAACCCAAAAATCCCTGTTGCATCTGAAAGTAGAAACTCGCCCGATTACAACGGTATGTGTATTTTTTCCCTAGGCCATTCTGGTTAAGCGTTTGAAGCAGCAGAATTGCGAAAAATTTTTTGCCCTCTCAACAATTTCTTGGCTTCAAACTCCCATATCTCGCGAACGGATTGACCTAACCCAAAAATTCCTATTGCGTCTGAAAGTAGAAACTCGCCCGATTACAACGGTATGTGTATTTTTTCCCTAGGCCATTCTGGTTAAGCGTTTGGAGCAGCAGAATTGCGAAAAATTAGTTGTCTTCTCAACCATTTCTTTGCTTCAAACTCTCATATCTCGCGAACGGATTGACCTAACCCAAAAATTCCTGTTGCATCTGAAAGTAGAAACTCGCCCGATTACAACGGTATGTGTATTTTTTCCCTAGGCCATCCTGGTTATGCGTTTGGAGCAGCAGAATTGCGAAAAATTTTTTGCCTTCTCAGGCATTTCTTAGCTTCAAACTTCCATATCTCGCGAACGGATTGACATAACCCAAAAATTCCTGTTGCGTCTGAAAGTAGAAACTCGCCCGATTACAACGGTACGTGTATTTTTTCCCTAGGCCATTCTGGTTAAACTTTTGGAGCAGCAGAATTGCGAAAAATTTTTTGCCTTCTCAAGCATTTCTTAGCTTCAAAGTCCCATATCTCGCGAACGGATTGACCAAACCCAAAAATTCCTGTTGCATCTGAAAGTAGAAACTCGCCCGATTACAAAGGTATGTGTATTTTTTCCCTAGGCCATTCTGGTTAAGCGTTTGGAGCAGCAGATGTGCGAAAAATTAGTTGTCTTCTCAACCATTTCTTTGCTTCTAACTCCCATATCTCGCGAACGGATTGACCTAACCCAAAAATTCCTGTTGCATCTGAAAGTAGAAACTCGCCCGATTACAACGGTATGTGTATTTTTCCCCTAGGCCATTCTGTTTAAGCGTTTGGAGCAGCAGAATTGCGAAAAATTTTTTGCCTTCCCAACCATTTCTTAGCTTCAAAGTCCCATATCTCGCGAACGGATTGACCAAACCCAAAAATCCCTGTTGCATCTGAAAGTAGAAACTCGCCCGATTACAACGGTATGTGTATTTTTTCCCTAGGCCATCCTGGTTATGCGTTTGGAGCAGCAGAATTGCGAAAAATTTTTTGCCTTCTCAACCATTTCTTGGCTTCAAACTTCCATATCTCGCGAACGGATTGACATAACCCAAAAATTCCTGTTGTATCTGAAAGTAGAAACTCGCCCGATTACAACGGTGTGTGTATTTTTTCCCTAGGCCATTCTGGTTAAGCGTTAGGAGTAGCAGAATTGCAAAAAATTTTTTGCCTTCCCAACCGTTTCTTAGCTTCAAAGTCCCATATCTCGCGAACGGATTGACCAAACCCAAAAATCCCTGTTGCATCTGAAAGTAGAAACTCGCCCGATTACAACGGTATGTGTATTTTTTCCCTAGGCCATTCTGGTTAAGCGTTTGAAGCAGCAGAATTGCGAAAAATTTTTTGCCCTCTCAACCATTTCTTGGCTTCAAACTCCCATATCTCGCGAACGGATTGACCTAACCCAAAAATTCCTATTGCGTCTGAAAGTAGAAACTCGCCCGATTACAACGGTATGTGTGTTTTTTCCCTAGGCCAATCTGGTTAAGCGTTTGGAGCAGCAGAATTGCGAAAAATTAGTTGTCTTCTCAACCATTTCTTTGCTTCAAACTCCCATATCTCGCGAACGGATTGACCTAACCCAAAAATTCCTGTTGCATCTGAAAGTAGAAACTCGCCCGATTACAACGGTATGGATATTTTTTCCCTAGGCCATCCTGGTTAAGCGTTTGGAGCAGCAGAATTGCGAAAAATTTTTTGCCTTCAAACCATTTCTTGGCTTCAAACTTCCATATCTCGCGAACGGATTGACATAACCCAAAAATTCCTGTTGCGTCTAAAAGTAGAAGCTCGCCCGATTACAACGGTATGTGTATTTTTTCCCTAGGCCATTCTGGTTAAGCGTTAGGAGCAGCAGAATTGCGAACAATTTTTTGCCTTCTCAACCATTTCTTGACTTCAAACTCCCATATCTCGCGAACGGATTGACCTAACCCAAAAATTCCTGTTGCATCTGAAAGTAGAAACTCGCGCGATTACAACGGTGTGTGTATTTTTTCCCTGGGCCATTCTGGTTAAGCGTTTGGAGCAGCAGAATTGCGAAAAATTTTTTGCCTTCTCAACCATTTCTTGGCTTCAAACGTCCATATCTCGCGAACGGATTGGCATAACCCAAAAATTCCTATTGTGTCTGAAAGTAGAAACTCGCCCGATTACAACGGTATGTGTATTTTATCCCTAGGCCATTCTGGTTAAGCGTTTGGAGCAGCAGAATTGCGAAAAATTTTTTGCCTTCTCAACCATTTCTTAGCTTCAAACTCCCACATCTCGCGAACGGATTGACCTAACCCAAAAATTCCTATTGCATCTGAAAGTAGAAACTCGCCCTATTACAGCGGTACGTGTATTTTTTCCCTAGGCCATTCTGGTTAAGCTTTTGGAGCAGCAGAATTGCGAAAAATTTTTTGCCTTCTCAAGCATTTCTTAGCTTCAAACTTCCATATCTCGCGAACGGATTGACATAACCCAAAAATTCCTGTTGCGTCTGAAAGTAGAAACTCGCCCGATTACAACGGTATGTGTATTTTTTCCCTAGGCCATTCTGGTTAAGCGTTTGGAGCAGCAGAATTGCGAAAAATTTGTTCTCTTGTCAACCATTTCTTAGCTTCAAACTTCCATATCTCGCGAACGCATTGACCTAACCCAAAAATTCCTATTGCGTCTGAAAGTAGAAACTCGCCCGATTACAACGGTATGTGTATTTTTTCCCTAGGCCATTCTGGTTAAGCGTTTGGAGCAGCAGAATTGCGAAAAATTAGTTGTCTTCTCAACCATTTCTTTGCTTCAAACTCTCATATCTCGCGAACGGATTGACCTAACCCAAAAATTCCTGTTGCATCTGAAAGTAGAAACTCGCCCGATTACAACGGTATGTGTATTTTTTCCCTAGGCCATCCTGGTTATGCGTTTGGAGCAGCAGAATTGCGAAAAATTTTTTGCCTTCTCAAGCATTTCTTAGCTTCAAACTTCCATATCTCGCGAACGGATTGACATAACCCAAAAATTCCTGTTGCGTCTGAAAGTAGAAACTCGCCCGATTACAACGGTACGTGTATTTTTTCCCTAGGCCATTCTGGTTAAACTTTTGGAGCAGCAGAATTGCGAAAAATTTTTTGCCTTCTCAAGCATTTCTTAGCTTCAAAGTCCCATATCTCGCGAACGGATTGACCAAACCCAAAAATTCCTGTTGCATCTGAAAGTAGAAACTCGCCCGATTACAAAGGTATGTGTATTTTTTCCCTAGGCCATTCTGGTTAAGCGTTTGAAGCAGCCGAATTGCGAAAAATTTTTTGCCTTCTCAACCATTTCTTGGCTTCAAACTCCCATATCTCGCGAACGGATTGACCTAACCCAAAAATTCCTATTGCGTCTGAAAGTAGAAACTCGCCCGATTACAACGGTATGTGTATTTTTTCCCTAGGCCATTCTGGTTAAGCGTTTGGAGCAGCAGATGTGCGAAAAATTAGTTGTCTTCTCAACCATTTCTTTGCTTCTAACTCCCATATCTCGCGAACGGATTGACCTAACCCAAAAATTCCTGTTGCATCTGAAAGTAGAAACTCGCCCGATTACAACGGTATGTGTATTTTTCCCCTAGGCCATTCTGTTTAAGCGTTTGGAGCAGCAGAATTGCGAAAAATTTTTTGCCTTCCCAACCATTTCTTAGCTTCAAAGTCCCATATCTCGCGAACGGATTGACCAAACCCAAAAATCCCTGTTGCATCTGAAAGTAGAAACTCGCCCGATTACAACGGTATGTGTATTTTTTCCCTAGGCCATCCTGGTTATGCGTTTGGAGCAGCAGAATTGCGAAAAATTTTTTGCCTTCTCAACCATTTCTTGGCTTCAAACTTCCATATCTCGCGAACGGATTGACATAACCCAAAAATTCCTGTTGTATCTGAAAGTAGAAACTCGCCCGATTACAACGGTGTGTGTATTTTTTCCCTAGGCCATTCTGGTTAAGCGTTAGGAGTAGCAGAATTGCAAAAAATTTTTTGCCTTCCCAACCGTTTCTTAGCTTCAAAGTCCCATATCTCGCGAACGGATTGACCAAACCCAAAAATCCCTGTTGCATCTGAAAGTAGAAACTCGCCCGATTACAACGGTATGTGTATTTTTTCCCTAGGCCATTCTGGTTAAGCGTTTGAAGCAGCAGAATTGCGAAAAATTTTTTGCCCTCTCAACCATTTCTTGGCTTCAAACTCCCATATCTCGCGAACGGATTGACCTAACCCAAAAATTCCTATTGCGTCTGAAAGTAGAAACTCGCCCGATTACAACGGTATGTGTGTTTTTTCCCTAGGCCAATCTGGTTAAGCGTTTGGAGCAGCAGAATTGCGAAAAATTAGTTGTCTTCTCAACCATTTCTTTGCTTCAAACTCCCATATCTCGCGAACGGATTGACCTAACCCAAAAATTCCTGTTGCATCTGAAAGTAGAAACTCGCCCGATTACAACGGTATGGATATTTTTTCCCTAGGCCATCCTGGTTAAGCGTTTGGAGCAGCAGAATTGCGAAAAATTTTTTGCCTTCAAACCATTTCTTGGCTTCAAACTTCCATATCTCGCGAACGGATTGACATAACCCAAAAATTCCTGTTGCGTCTAAAAGTAGAAGCTCGCCCGATTACAACGGTATGTGTATTTTTTCCCTAGGCCATTCTGGTTAAGCGTTAGGAGCAGCAGAATTGCGAACAATTTTCTGCCTTCTCAACCATTTCTTGACTTCAAACTCCCATATCTCGCGAACGGATTGACCTAACCCAAAAATTCCTGTTGCATCTGAAAGTAGAAACTCGCGCGATTACAACGGTGTGTGTATTTTTTCCCTGGGCCATTCTGGTTAAGCGTTTGGAGCAGCAGAATTGCGAAAAATTTTTTGCCTTCTCAACCATTTCTTGGCTTCAAACGTCCATATCTCGCGAACGGATTGGCATAACCCAAAAATTCCTATTGTGTCTGAAAGTAGAAACTCGCCCGATTACAACGGTATGTGTATTTTATCCCTAGGCCATTCTGGTTAAGCGTTTGGAGCAGCAGAATTGCGAAAAATTTTTTGCCTTCTCAACCATTTCTTAGCTTCAAACTCCCACATCTCGCGAACGGATTGACCTAACCCAAAAATTCCTATTGCATCTGAAAGTAGAAACTCGCCCTATTACAGCGGTACGTGTATTTTTTCCCTAGGCCATTCTGGTTAAGCTTTTGGAGCAGCAGAATTGCGAAAAATTTTTTGCCTTCTCAAGCATTTCTTAGCTTCAAACTTCCATATCTCG
Source organism: Ptiloglossa arizonensis (assembly GCF_051014685.1). Taxonomy (NCBI): domain Eukaryota; kingdom Metazoa; phylum Arthropoda; class Insecta; order Hymenoptera; family Colletidae; genus Ptiloglossa; species Ptiloglossa arizonensis. The sequence goes on along the minus strand of NW_027479275.1, from coordinate 52,370 downwards.
CGAACGGATTGACATAACCCAAAAATTCCTGTTGCGTCTGAAAGTAGAAACTCGCCCGATTACAACGGTATGTGTATTTTTTCCCTAGGCCATTCTGGTTAAGCGTTTGGAGCAGCAGAATTGCGAAAAATTTGTTCTCTTGTCAACCATTTCTTAGCTTCAAACTTCCATATCTCGCGAACGCATTGACCTAACCCAAAAATTCCTATTGCATTTGAAAGTAGAAACTCGCCCGATTACAACGGTACGTGTATTTTTTCCCTAGGCCATTCTGGTTAAGCGCTGGAGCAGCAGAAGTGCGACAAATTTGTTGTCTTCTCAACCATTTCTTAGCTTCAAACTTCCATATCTCGCGAACGGATTGACCTAACCCAAAAATTCCTATTGCATCTGAAAGTAGAAACTCGCCCGATTACAACGGTATGTGTATTTTTTCCCTAGGCCATTCTGGTTAAGCGTTTGAAGCAGCAGAATTGCGAAAAATTTTTTGCCTTCTCAAGCATTTCTTAGCTTCAAAGTCCCATATCTCGCGAACGGATTGACCAAACCCAAAAATCCCTGTTGCATCTGAAAGTAGAAACTCGCCCGATTACAACGGTACGTGTATTTTTTCCCTAGGCCATTCTGGTTAAACTTTTGGAGCAGCAGAATTGCGAAAAATTTTTTGCCTTCTCAACCATTTCTTAGCTTCAAACTCCCATATCTCGCGAACGGATTGACCTAACCCAAAAATTCCTGTTGCGTCTGAAAGTAGAAACTCGCCCGATTACAACGGTATGTGTATTTTTTCCCTAGGCCGTTCTGGTTAAGCGTTTGGAGCAGCAGAATTGCGAAAAATTTTTTGCCTCCTCAACCATTTCTTGGCTTCAAACTCCCATATCTCGCGAACGGATTGACCTAACCCAAAAATTCCTATTGCATCTGAAAGTAGAAACTCGCCCGATTACAACGGTATGTGTATTTTTTCCCTAGGCCATTCTGGTTGAGCGTTTGTAGCCGCAGAATTGCGAAAAATTTTTTGCCTTCTCAACCATTTCTTGGCTTCAAACGTCCATATATCGCGAACGGATTGACATAACCCAAAAATTCCTATTGCGTCTGAAAGTAGATACTCGCCCGATTACAGCGGTATGTGTATTTTTTCCCTAGGCTATTCTGGTTAAGCTTTTGGAGCAGCAGAATTGCGAAAAATTTTTTGCCTTCTCAAGCATTTCTTAGCTTCAAACTTCCATATCTCGCGAACGGATTGACATAACCCAAAAATTCCTGTTGCGTCTGAAAGTAGAAACTCGCCCGATTACAACGGTATGGGTATTTTTTCCCTAGGCCATTCTGGTTAAACTTTTGGAGCAGCAGAATTGCGAAAAATTTTTTGCCTTCTCAAGCATTTCTTAGCTTCAAAGTCCCATATCTCGCGAACGGATTGACCAAACCCAAAAATTCCTGTTTTATCTGAAAGTAGAAACTCGCCCGATTACAAAGGTATGTGTATTTTTTCCCTAGGCCATTCTGGTTAAGCGTTTGAAGCAGCCGAATTGCGAAAAATTTTTTGCCTTCTCAACCATTTCTTGGCTTCAAACTCCCATACCTCGCGAACGGATTGACCTAACCCAAAAATTCCTATTGCGTCTGAAAGTAGAAACTCGCCCGATTACAACGGTATGTGTATTTTTTCCCTAGGCCATTCTGGTTAAGCGTTTGGAGCAGCAGAAGTGCGAAAAATTAGTTGTCTTCTCAACCATTTCTTTGCTTCTAACTCCCATATCTCGCGAACGGATTGACCTAACCCAAAAATTCCTGTTGCATCTGAAAGTAGAAACTCGCCCGATTACAACGGTATGTGTATTTTTCCCCTAGGCCATTCTGTTTAAGCGTTTGGAGCAGCAGAATTGCGAAAAATTTTTTGCCTTCTCAAGCATTTCTTAGCTTCAAAGTCCCATATCTCGCGAACGGATTGACCAAACCCAAAAATCCCTGTTGCATCTGAAAGTAGAAACTCGCCCGATTACAACGGTACGTGTATTTTTTCCCTAGGCCATTCTGGTTAAACTTTTGGAGCAGCAGAATTGCGAAAAATTTTTTGCCTTCTCAAGCATTTCTTAGCTTCAAAGTCCCATATCTCGCGAACGGATTGACCAAACCCAAAAATTCCTGTTGCATCTGAAAGTAGAAACTCGCCCGATTACAAAGGTATGTGTATTTTTTCCCTAGGCCATTCTGGTTAAGCGTTTGAAGCAGCCGAATTGCGAAAAATTTTTTGCCTTCTCAACCATTTCTTGGCTTCAAACTCCCATATCTCGCGAACGGATTGACCTAACCCAAAAATTCCAATTGCGTCTGAAAGTAGAAACTCGCCCGATTACAACGGTATGTGTATTTTTTCCCTAGGCCATTCTGGTTAAGCGTTTGGAGCAGCAGAAGTGCGAAAAATTAGTTGTCTTCTCAACCATTTCTTTGCTTCTAACTCCCATATCTCGCGAACGGATTGACCTAACCCAAAAATTCCTGTCGCATCTGAAAGTAGAAACTCGCCCGATTACAACGGTATGTGTATTTTTCCCCTAGGCCATTCTGTTTAAGCGTTTGGAGCAGCAGAATTGCGAAAAATTTTTTGCCTTCCCAACCATTTCTTAGCTTCAAAGTCCCATATCTCGCGAACGGATTGACCAAACCCAAAAATCCCTGTTGCATCTGAAAGTAGAAACTCGCCCGATTACAACGGTATGTGTATTTTTTCCCTAGGCCATTCTGGTTAAGCGTTTGAAGCAGCAGAATTGCGAAAAATTTTTTGCCCTCTCAACCATTTCTTGGCTTCAAACTCCCATTTCTCGCGAACGGATTGACCTAACCCAAAAATTCCTATTGCGTCTGAAAGTAGAAACTCGCCCGACTACAACGGTATGTGTATTTTTTCCCTAGGCCATACTGGTTAAGCGTTTGGAGCAGCAGAAGTGCGAAAAATTAGTTGTCTTCTCAACCATTTCCTTGCTTCAAACTCCCATATCTCGCGAACGGATTGACCTAACCCAAAAATTCCTGTTGCATCTGAAAGTAGAAACTCGCCCGATTACAACGGTATGTGTATTTTTTTCCTGGGCCATTCTGGTTAAGCGTTTGGAGCAGCAGAATTGCGAAAAATTTCTTGCCTTCTCAACCATTTCTTGTCTTCAAACTCCCATATCTCGCAAACCGATTGACCTAACCCAAAAATTCCTATTGCATCTGAAAGTAGTAACTCGCCCGATTACAACGGTATGTGTATATTTTCCCTAGCCCATTCTGGTTAAGCGTTTGGAGCAGCAGAATTGCGAAGAATTTGTTGTCTTCTCAACCATTTCTTAGCTTCAAAGTCCCATATCAGGCGAACGGATTGACAAAACCCAAAAATTCCTGCCGCGTCTGAAAGTAGACACTCGCCCGATTACAACGGTATGCGTATTTTTTCCCTAGGCCATTCTGGTTAAGCGATTGGAGCAGCAGAAGTGAGAAAAATTTGTTGTCTTGTCAACCATTTCTTAGCTTCAAAGTCCCATATCTCGCGAACGGATTGACCAAATCCAAAAATTCCTGCAGCGTCTGAAAGTAGAAACTCGCCCGATTACAACGGTGTGTGTATTTTTTCCCTAGGCCATTCTGGTTAAGCGATTGGAGCAGCAGAAGTGCGAAAAATTTGTTGTCTTGTCAACCATTTCTTAGCTTCAGACTCCCATATCTCGCGAACGGTTTGACCTAACCCAAAAATTTGTTGTCTTGTCAACCATTTCTTAGCTTCAAAGTCCCCTATCTCGCGAACGGATTGACCTAACCGAAAAATTTCTATTGTAACTGAAAGTAGAAACCCGTTCGATTACAACGGTATGGGTATTTTTTCCCTAGGCCATTCTGGTTAAGCGTTTGGAGCTGCAGAATTGCGAAAAATTTGTTCCCTTCTTAGCTTCAACAAACATTTCTTAGCTTCAAACTTCCATATCTCGCGAACGGATTGACATAACCCAAAAATTCCTGTTGCGTCTGAAAGTAGAAACTCGCCCGATTACAACGGTGTGTGTATTTTTTCCCTAGGCCATTCTGGTTAAGCGTTAGGAGCAGCAGAATTGCGAAAAATTTTTTGCCTTCCCAACCATTTCTTAGCTTCAAAGTCCCATATCTCGCGAACGGATTGACCAAACCCAAAAATCCCTGTTGCATCTGAAAGTAGAAACTCGCCCGATTACAACGGTATGTGTATTTTTTCCCTAGGCCATTCTGGTTAAGCGTTTGAAGCAGCAGAATTGCGAAAAATTTTTTGCCCTCTCAACCATTTCTTGGCTTCAAACTCCCATTTCTCGCGAACGGATTGACCTAACCCAAAAATTCCTATTGCGTCTGAAAGTAGAAACTCGCCCGATTACAACGGTATGTGTATTTTTTCCCTAGGCCATTCTGGTTAAGCGTTTGGAGCAGCAGAAGTGCGAAAAATTAGTTGCCTTCTCAACCATTTCTTGGCTTCAAACTCCCATATCTCGCGAACGGATTGACCTAACCCAAAAATTCCTGATGCATCTGAAAGTAGAAACTCGCCCGATTACAACGGTATGTGTATTTTTTCCCTGGGCCATTCTGGTTAAGCGTTTGGAGCAGCAGAATTGCGAAAAATTTCTTGCCTTCTCAACCATTTCTTGTCTTCAAACTCCCATATCTCGCGAACCGATTGACCTAACCCAAAAATTCCTATTGCATCTGAAAGTAGTAACTCGCCCGATTACAACGGTATGTGTATATTTTCCCTAGCCCATTCTGGTTAAGCGTTTGGAGCAGCAGAATTGCGAAGAATTTGTTGTCTTCTCAACCATTTCTTAGCTTCAAAGTCCCATATCTGGCGAACGGATTGACCAAACCCAAAAATTCCTGCCGCGTCTGAAAGTAGACACTCGCCCGATTACAACGGTATGCGTATTTTTTCCCTACGCCATTCTGGTTAAGCGATTGGAGCAGCAGAAGTGCGAAAAATTTGTTGTCCTGTCAACCATTTCTTAGCTTCAAAGTCCCATATCTCGCGAACGGTTTGATCTAACCCAAAAATTTCTTGCCTTCTCAACCATTTCTTGTCTTCAAACTCCCATATCTCGCGAACCGATTGACCTAACCCAAAAATTCCTATTGCATCTGAAAGTAGTAACTCGCCCGATTACAACGGTATGTGTATATTTTCCCTAGCCCATTCTGGTTAAGCGTTTGGAGCAGCAGAATTGCGAAGAATTTGTTGTCTTCTCAACCATTTCTTAGCTTCAAAGTCCCATATCTGGCGAACGGATTGACCAAATCCAAAAATTCCTGCAGCGTCTGAAAGTAGAAACTCGCCCGATTACAACTGTATGCGCATTTTTTCCCTAGGCCATTCTGGATAAGCGTTTGGAGCAGCAGAATTGCGAAAAATTTGTTCTCTTCTCAACCATTTCTTAGCTTCAGACTCCCATATCTCGCGAACGGTTTGATCTAACCCAAAAATTTGTTGTCTTGTCAACCATTTCTTAGCTTCAAAGGCCCCTATCTCGCGAACGGATTGACCTAACCGAAAAATTCCTATTGTAACTGAAAGTAGAAACTCGTTCGATTACAACGGTGTGGGTATTTTTTCCCTAGGCCATTCTGGTTAAGCGTTTGGAGCTGCAGAATTGCGAAAAATTTGTTCCCTTCTTAGCTTCAACAAACATTTCTTGGCTTCAAACTTCCATATCTCGCGAACGGATTGACCTAACCCAAAAATTCCTGTTGCATCTGAAAGTAGAAACTCGCCCGATTACAACGGTATGTGTATTTTGTCCCTAGGCCATTCTGGTTAAGCGTTTGAAGCAGCAGAATTGCGAAAAATTTTTTGCCCTCTCAACCATTTCTTGGCTTCAAACTCCCATATCTCGCGAACGGATTGACCTAACCCAAAAATTCCTGTTGCATCTGAAAGTAGAAACTCGCCCGATTACAACGGTATGGGTATTGTTTCCCTAGGCCATCCTGGTTAAGCGTTTGGAGCAGCAGAATTGCGAAAAATTTTTTGCCTTCAAACCATTTCTTGGCTTCAAACTTCCATATCTCGCGAACGGATTGACATAACCCAAAAATTCCTGTTGCGTCTGAAAGTAGAAACTCGCCCGATTACAACGGTAAGTGTATTTTTTCCCTGGGCCATTCTGGTTAAGCGTTTGGAGCAGCAGAATTGCGTAAAATTTCTTGCCTTCTCAACCATTTCTTAGCTTCAAAGTCCCATACCTGGCGAACGGATTGACCAAACCCAAAAATTCCTGCCGCGTCTGAAAGTAGACACTCGCCCGATTACAACGGTATGCGTATTTTTTCCCTAGGCCATTCTGGTTAAGCGATTGGAGCAGCAGAATTGCGAAAAATTTGTTGTCTTGTCAACCATTTCTTAGCTTCAAAGTCCCATATCTCGCGAACGGATTGACCAAATCCAAAAATTCCTGCAGCGTCTGAAAGCAGAAACTCGCCCGATTACAAATGTATGCGCATTTTTTCCCTAGGCCATTCTGGATAAGCGTTTGGAGCAGCAGAATTGCGAAAAATTTGTTCTCTTCTCAACCATTTCTTAGCTTCAGACTCCCATATCTCGCGAACGGTTTGACCTAACCCAAAAATTTGTTGTCTTGTCAACCATTTCTTAGCTTCAAAGTCCCCTATCTCGCGAACGGATTGACCTAACCGAAAAATTCCTATTGTAACTGAAAGTAGAAACTCGTTCGATTACAACGGTATGGGTATTCTTTCCCTAGGCCATCCTGGTTAAGCGTTTGGAGCAGCAGAATTGCGAAAAATTTTATGCCTTCTCAACCGTTTCTTGGCTTCAAAGTCCCATATCTCGCGAACGGATTGACCAAACCGAAAAATTCCTGCTGCGTCTGAAAGTAGAAACTCGCCCGATTACAACGGTATGTGTATTTTTTCCCTAAGCCATTCTGGTTAAGCGTTTGGAGCAGCAGAATTGCGAAAAATTTTATGCCTTCTCAACCATTTCTTGGCTTCAAACTTCCATATCTCGCGAACGGATTGACCTAACCCAAAAATTCCTGCTGCGTGTGAAAGTAGAAACTCGCCCGATTACAACGGTATGTGTATTTTTTCCCTAGCCCATTCTGGTTAAGCGTTTGGAGCAGCAGAATTGCGAAAAATTTGTTGTCTTCTCAACCATTTCTTAGCTTCGAAGTCCCATATCTCGCGAACGGATTGACCAAACCGAAAAATTCCTGCTGCGTCTGAAAGTAGAAACTCGCCCGATTACAACGGTGTTCGTATTTTTTCCCTAGGCCATTCTGGTTAAGCGTTTGGAGAAGCAGAATTGCGAAAAATTTTTTGCCTTCTCAACCATTTCTTGTCTTCAAACTCCCATATCTCGCGAACCGATTGACCTAACACAAAAATTCCTATTGCATCTGAAAGTAGTAACTCGCCCGATTACAACGGTATGTGTATATTTTCCCTAGCCCATTCTGGTTAAGCCTTTGGAGCAGCAGAATTGCGAAAAATTTGTTGTCTTCTCAACCGTTTCTTAGCTTCAAAGTCCCATATCTCGCGAACGGATTGACCAAACCGAAAAATTCCTGCTGCGTCTGAAAGTAGAAACTCGCCCGATTACAACGGTATGCGTATTTTTTCCCTAGGCCATTCTGGTTAAGCGTTTGGAGCAGCAGAATTGCGAAAAATTTTTTGCCTTCTCAACCATTTCTTGTCTTCAAACTCCCATATCTCGCGAACCGATTGACCTAACCCAAAAATTCCTATTGCGTCTGAAAGTAGAAACTCGCCCGATTACAACGGTATGTGTATTTTTTCCCTAAGCCATTCTGGTTAAGCGTTTGGAGCAGCAGAATTGCGAAAAATTTTATGCCTTCTCAACCATTTCTTGGCTTCAAACTTCCATATCTCGCGAACGGATTGACCTAACCCAAAAATTCCTGCTGCGTGTGAAAGTAGAAACTCGCCCGATTACAACGGTATGTGTATTTTTTCCCTAGCCCATTCTGGTTAAGCGTTTGGAGCAGCAGAATTGCGAAAAATTTGTTGTCTTCTCAACCATTTCTTAGCTTCAAAGTCCCATATCTCGCGAACGGATTGACAAAACCGAAAAATTCCTGCTGCGTCTGAAAGTAGAAACTCGCCCGATTACAACGGTGTTCGTATTTTTTCCCTAGGCCATTCTGGTTAAGCGTTTGGAGCAGCAGAATTGCGAAAAATTTTTTGCCTTCTCAACCATTTCTTGTCTTCAAACTCCCATATCTCGCGAACCGATTGACCTAACACAAAAATTCCTGCTGCGTGTGAAAGTAGAAACTCGCCCGATTACAACGGTATGTGTATTTTTTCCCTAGCCCATTCTGGTTAAGCGTTTGGAGCAGCAGAATTGCGAAAAATTTGTTGTCTTCTCAACCATTTCTTAGCTTCAAAGTCCCATATCTCGCGAACGGATTGACAAAACCGAAAAATTCCTGCTGCGTCTGAAAGTAGAAACTCGCCCGATTACAACGGTGTTCGTATTTTTTCCCTAGGCCATTCTGGTTAAGCGTTTGGAGCAGCAGAATTGCGAAAAATTTTTTGCCTTCTCAACCATTTCTTGTCTTCAAACTCCCATATCTCGCGAACCGATTGACCTAACACAAAAATTCCTATTGCATCTGAAAGTAGTAACTCGTTCGATTACAACGGTATGGGTATTCTTTCCCTAGGCCATCCTGGTTAAGCGTTTGGAGCAGCAGAATTGCGAAAAATTTTATGCCTTCTCAACCGTTTCTTGGCTTCAAAGTCCCATATCTCGCGAACGGATTGACCAAACCGAAAAATTCCTGCTGCGTCTGAAAGTAGAAACTCGCCCGATTACAACGGTATGCGTATTTTTCCCCTAGGCCATTCTGGTTAAGCGTTTGGAGCAGCAGAATTGCGAAAAATTTTTTGCCTTCTCAACCATTTCTTGTCTTCAAACTCCCATATCTCGCGAACCGATTGACCTAACCCAAAAATTCCTATTGCATCTGAAAGTAGTAACTCGCCCGATTACAACGGTATGTGTATATTTTCCCTAGCCCATTCTGGTTAAGCGTTTGGAGCAGCAGAATTGCGAAGAATTTGTTGTCTTCTCAACCATTTCTTAGCTTCAAAGTCCCATATCTGGCGAACGGATTGACCAAACACAAAAATTCCTGCTGCATCTGAAAGTAGACACTCGCCCGATTACAACGGTATGCGTATTTTTACCCTAGGCCATTCTGGTTAAGCGTTTGGAGCAGCAGAATTGCGAAAAATTTGTTCTCTTCTCAACCATTTCTTAGCTTCAAACTCCCATATCTCGCGAACGGATTGACCAAACCCAAAAATCCCTGTTGCATCTGAAAGTAGAAACTCGCCCGATTACAACGGTATGTGTATTTTGTCCCTAGGCCATTCTGGTTAAGCGTTTGAAGCAGCAGAATTGCGAAAAAATTTTTGCCCTATCAACCATTTCTTGGCTTCAAACTCCCATATCTCGCGAACGGATTGACCTAACCCAAAAATTCCTATTGCGTCTGAAAGTAGAAACTCGCCCGATTACAACGGTATGTGTATTTTTTCCCTAAGCCATTCTGGTTAAGCGTTTGGAGCAGCAGAATTGCGAAAAATTTTATGCCTTCTCAACCATTTCTTGGCTTCAAACTTCCATATCTCGCGAACGGATTGACCTAACCCAAAAATTCCTGCTGCGTGTGAAAGTAGAAACTCGCCCGATTACAACGGTATGTGTATTTTTTCCCTAGCCCATTCTGGTTAAGCGTTTGGAGCAGCAGAATTGCGAAAAATTTGTTGTCTTCTCAACCATTTCTTAGCTTCGAAGTCCCATATCTCGCGAACGGATTGACCAAACCGAAAAATTCCTGCTGCGTCTGAAAGTAGAAACTCGCCCGATTACAACGGTGTTCGTATTTTTTCCCTAGGCCATTCTGGTTAAGCGTTTGGAGAAGCAGAATTGCGAAAAATTTTTTGCCTTCTCAACCATTTCTTGTCTTCAAACTCCCATATCTCGCGAACCGATTGACCTAACACAAAAATTCCTATTGCATCTGAAAGTAGTAACTCGCCCGATTACAAGGGTATGTGTATATTTTCCCTAGCCCATTCTGGTTAAGCGTTTGGAGCAGCAGAATTGCGAAAAATTTGTTGTCTTCTCAACCGTTTCTTAGCTTCAAAGTCCCATATCTCGCGAACGGATTGACCAAACCGAAAAATTCCTGCTGCGTCTGAAAGTAGAAACTCGCCCGATTACAACGGTATGCGTATTTTTTCCCTAGGCCATTCTGGTTAAGCGTTTGGAGCAGCAGAATTGCGTAAAATTTCTTGCCTTCTCAACCATTTCTTAGCTTCAAAGTCCTATACCTGGCGAACGGATTGACCAAACCCAAAAATTCCTGCCGCGTCTGAAAGTAGACACTCGCCCGATTACAACGGTATGCGTATTTTTTCCCTAGGCCATTCTGGTTAAGCGATTGGAGCAGCAGAATTGCGAAAAATTTGTTGTCTTGTCAACCATTTCTTAGCTTCAAAGTCCCATATCTCGCGAACGGATTGACCAAATCCAAAAATTCCTGCAGCGTCTGAAAGCAGAAACTCGCCCGATTACAACTGTATGCGTATTTTTCCCCTAGGCCATTCTGGTTAAGCGTTTGGAGCAGCAGAATTGCGAAAAATTTTTTGCCTTCTCAACCATTTCTTGTCTTCAAACTCCCATATCTCGCGAACCGATTGACCTAACCCAAAAATTCCTATTGCATCTGAAAGTAGTAACTCGCCCGATTACAACGGTATGTGTATATTTTCCCTAGCCCATTCTGGTTAAGCGTTTGGAGCAGCAGAATTGCGAAGAATTTGTTGTCTTCTCAACCATTTCTTAGCTTCAAAGTCCCATATCTGGCGAACGGATTGACCAAACACAAAAATTCCTGCTGCATCTGAAAGTGGACACTCGCCCGATTACAACGGTATGCGTATTTTTTCCCTAGGCCATTCTGGTTAAGCGTTTGGAGCAGCAGAATTGCGAAAAATTTGTTCTCTTCTCAACCATTTCTTAGCTTCAAACTCCCATATCTCGCGAACGGATTGACCAAACCCAAAAATCCCTGTTGCATCTGAAAGTAGAAACTCGCCCGATTACAACGGTATGTGTATTTTGTCCCTAGGCCATTCTGGTTAAGCGTTTGAAGCAGCAGAATTGCGAAAAATTTTTTGCCCTCTCAACCATTTCTTGGCTTCAAACTCCCATATCTCGCGAACGGATTGACCTAACCCAAAAATTCCTGCTGCGTGTGAAAGTAGAAACTCGCCCGATTACAACGGTATGTGTATTTTTTCCCTAGCCCATTCTGGTTAAGCGTTTGGAGCAGCAGAATTGCGAAAAATTTGTTGTCTTCTCAACCATTTCTTAGCTTCGAAGTCCCATATCTCGCGAACGGATTGACCAAACCGAAAAATTCCTGCTGCGTCTGAAAGTAGAAACTCGCCCGATTACAACGGTGTTCGTATTTTTTCCCTAGGCCATTCTGGTTAAGCGTTTGGAGAAGCAGAATTGCGAAAAATTTTTTGCCTTCTCAACCATTTCTTGTCTTCAAACTCCCATATCTCGCGAACCGATTGACCTAACACAAAAATTCCTATTGCATCTGAAAGTAGTAACTCGCCCGATTACAACGGTATGTGTATATTTTCCCTAGCCCATTCTGGTTAAGCGTTTGGAGCAGCAGAATTGCGAAAAATTTGTTGTCTTCTCAACCGTTTCTTAGCTTCAAAGTCCCATATCTCGCGAACGGATTGACCAAACCGAAAAATTCCTGCTGCGTCTGAAAGTAGAAACTCGCCCGATTACAACGGTATGCGTATTTTTTCCCTAGGCCATTCTGGTTAAGCGTTTGGAGCAGCAGAATTGCGAAAAATTTTTTGCCTTCTCAACCATTTCTTGTCTTCAAACTCCCATATCTCGCGAACCGATTGACCTAACCCAAAAATTCCTATTGCGTCTGAAAGTAGAAACTCGCCCGATTACAACGGTATGTGTATTTTTTCCCTAAGCCATTCTGGTTAAGCGTTTGGAGCAGCAGAATTGCGAAAAATTTTATGCCTTCTCAACCATTTCTTGGCTTCAAACTTCCATATCTCGCGAACGGATTGACCTAACCCAAAAATTCCTGCTGCGTGTGAAAGTAGAAACTCGCCCGATTACAACGGTATGTGTATTTTTTCCCTAGCCCATTCTGGTTAAGCGTTTGGAGCAGCAGAATTGCGAAAAATTTGTTGTCTTCTCAACCATTTCTTAGCTTCAAAGTCCCATATCTCGCGAACGGATTGACAAAACCGAAAAATTCCTGCTGCGTCTGAAAGTAGAAACTCGCCCGATTACAACGGTGTTCGTATTTTTTCCCTAGGCCATTCTGGTTAAGCGTTTGGAGCAGCAGAATTGCGAAAAATTTTTTGCCTTCTCAACCATTTCTTGTCTTCAAACTCCCATATCTCGCGAACCGATTGACCTAACACAAAAATTCCTGCTGCGTGTGAAAGTAGAAACTCGCCCGATTACAACGGTATGTGTATTTTTTCCCTAGCCCATTCTGGTTAAGCGTTTGGAGCAGCAGAATTGCGAAAAATTTGTTGTCTTCTCAACCATTTCTTAGCTTCAAAGTCCCATATCTCGCGAACGGATTGACAAAACCGAAAAATTCCTGCTGCGTCTGAAAGTAGAAACTCGCCCGATTACAACGGTGTTCGTATTTTTTCCCTAGGCCATTCTGGTTAAGCGTTCGGAGCAGCAGAATTGCGAAAAATTTTTTGCCTTCTCAACCATTTCTTGTCTTCAAACTCCCATATCTCGCGAACCGATTGACCTAACACAAAAATTCCTATTGCATCTGAAAGTAGTAACTCGCCCGATTACAAGGGTATGTGTATATTTTCCCTAGCCCATTCTGGTTAAGCGTTTGGAGCAGCAGAATTGCGAAAAATTTGTTGTCTTCTCAACCGTTTCTTAGCTTCAAAGTCCCATATCTCGCGAACGGATTGACCAAACCGAAAAATTCCTGCTGCGTCTGAAAGTAGAAACTCGCCCGATTACAACGGTATGCGTATTTTTTCCCTAGGCCATTCTGGTTAAGCGTTTGGAGCAGCAGAATTGCGAAAAATTTTATGCCTTCTCAACCATTTCTTGGCTTCAAACTTCCATATCTCGCGAACGGATTGACCTAACCCAAAAATTCCTGCTGCGTGTGAAAGTAGAAACTCGCCCGATTACAACGGTATGTGTATTTTTTCCCTAGCCCATTCTGGTTAAGCGTTTGGAGCAGCAGAATTGCGAAAAATTTGTTGTCTTCTCAACCATTTCTTAGCTTCAAAGTCCCATATCTCGCGAACGGATTGACAAAACCGAAAAATTCCTGCTGCGTCTGAAAGTAGAAACTCGCCCGATTACAACGGTGTTCGTATTTTTTCCCTAGGCCATTCTGGTTAAGCGTTTGGAGCAGCAGAATTGCGAAAAATTTTTTGCCTTCTCAACCATTTCTTGTCTTCAAACTCCCATATCTCGCGAACCGATTGACCTAACACAAAAATTCCTGCTGCGTGTGAAAGTAGAAACTCGCCCGATTACAACGGTATGTGTATTTTTTCCCTAGCCCATTCTGGTTAAGCGTTTGGAGCAGCAGAATTGCGAAAAATTTGTTGTCTTCTCAACCATTTCTTAGCCTCAAAGTCCCATATCTCGCGAACGGATTGACAAAACCGAAAAATTCCTGCTGCGTCTGAAAGTAGAAACTCGCCCGATTACAACGGTGTTCGTATTTTTTCCCTAGGCCATTCTGGTTAAGCGTTCGGAGCAGCAGAATTGCGAAAAATTTTTTGCCTTCTCAACCATTTCTTGTCTTCAAACTCCCATATCTCGCGAACCGATTGACCTAACACAAAAATTCCTATTGCATCTGAAAGTAGTAACTCGCCCGATTACAAGGGTATGTGTATATTTTCCCTAGCCCATTCTGGTTAAGCGTTTGGAGCAGCAGAATTGCGAAAAATTTGTTGTCTTCTCAACCGTTTCTTAGCTTCAAAGTCCCATATCTCGCGAACGGATTGACCAAACCGAAAAATTCCTGCTGCGTCTGAAAGTAGAAACTCGCCCGATTACAACGGTATGCGTATTTTTTCCCTAGGCCATTCTGGTTAAGCGTTTGGAGCAGCAGAATTGCGAAAAATTTTTTGCCTTCTCAACCATTTCTTGTCTTCAAACTCCCATATCTCGCGAACCGATTGACCTAACCCAAAAATTCCTATTGCGTCTGAAAGTAGAAACTCGCCCGATTACAACGGTATGTGTATTTTTTCCCTAAGCCATTCTGGTTAAGCGTTTGGAGCCGCAGAATTGCGAAAAATTTTATGCCTTCTCAACCATTTCTTGGCTTCAAACTTCCATATCTCGCGAACGGATTGACCTAACCCAAAAATTCCTGCTGCGTGTGAAAGTAGAAACTCGCCCGATTACAACGGTGTTCGTATTTTTTCCCTAGGCCATTCTGGTTAAGCGTTTGGAGCAGCAGAATTGCGTAAAATTTCTTGCCTTCTCAACCATTTCTTAGCTTCAAAGTCCCATACCTGGCGAACGGATTGACCAAACCCAAAAATTCCTGCCGCGTCTGAAAGTAGACACTCGCCCGATTACAACGGTATGCGTATTTTTTCCCTAGGCCATTCTGGTTAAGCGATTGGAGCAGCAGAATTGCGAAAAATTTGTTGTCTTGTCAACCATTTCTTAGCTTCAAAGTCCCATATCTCGCGAACGGATTGACCAAATCCAAAAATTCCTGCAGCGTCTGAAAGCAGAAACTCGCCCGATTACAACTGTATGCGCATTTTTTCCCTAGGCCATTCTGGATAAGCGTTTGGAGCAGCAGAATTGCGAAAAATTTGTTCTCTTCTCAACCATTTCTTAGCTTCAGACTCCCATATCTCGCGAACGGTTTGACCTAACCCAAAAATTTGTTGTCTTGTCAACCATTTCTTAGCTTCAAAGTCCCCTATCTCGCGAACGGATTGACCTAACCGAAAAATTCCTATTGTAACTGAAAGTAGAAACTCGTTCGATTACAACGGTATGGGTATTCTTTCCCTAGGCCATCCTGGTTAAGCGTTTGGAGCAGCAGAATTGCGAAAAATTTTATGCCTTCTCAACCGTTTCTTGGCTTCAAAGTCCCATATCTCGCGAACGGATTGACCAAACCGAAAAATTCCTGCTGCGTCTGAAAGTAGAAACTCGCCCGATTACAACGGTATGCGTATTTTTCCCCTAGGCCATTCTGGTTAAGCGTTTGGAGCAGCAGAATTGCGAAAAATTTTTTGCCTTCTCAACCATTTCTTGTCTTCAAACTCCCATATCTCGCGAACCGATTGACCTAACCCAAAAATTCCTATTGCATCTGAAAGTAGTAACTCGCCCGATTACAACGGTATGTGTATATTTTCCCTAGCCCATTCTGGTTAAGCGTTTGGAGCAGCAGAATTGCGAAGAATTTGTTGTCTTCTCAACCATTTCTTAGCTTCAAAGTCCCATATCTGGCGAACGGATTGACCAAACACAAAAATTCCTGCTGCATCTGAAAGTGGACACTCGCCCGATTACAACGGTATGCGTATTTTTTCCCTAGGCCATTCTGGTTAAGCGTTTGGAGCAGCAGAATTGCGAAAAATTTGTTCTCTTCTCAACCATTTCTTAGCTTCAAACTCCCATATCTCGCGAACGGATTGACCAAACCCAAAAATCCTTGTTGCATCTGAAAGTAGAAACTCGCCCGATTACAACGGTATGTGTATTTTGTCCCTAGGCCATTCTGGTTAAGCGTTTGAAGCAGCAGAATTGCGAAAAATTTTTTGCCCTCTCAACCATTTCTTGGCTTCAAACTCCCATATCTCGCGAACGGATTGACCTAACCCAAAAATTCCTATTGCGTCTGAAAGTAGAAACTCGCCCGATTACAACGGTATGTGTATTTTTTCCCTAAGCCATTCTGGTTAAGCGTTTGGAGCAGCAGAATTGCGAAAAATTTTATGCCTTCTCAACCATTTCTTGGCTTCAAACTTCCATATCTCGCGAACGGATTGACCTAACCCAAAAATTCCTGCTGCGTGTGAAAGTAGAAACTCGCCCGATTACAACGGTATGTGTATTTTTTCCCTAGCCCATTCTGGTTAAGCGTTTGGAGCAGCAGAATTGCGAAAAATTTGTTGTCTTCTCAACCATTTCTTAGCTTCGAAGTCCCATATCTCGCGAACGGATTGACGAAACCGAAAAATTCCTGCTGCGTCTGAAAGTAGAAACTCGCCCGATTACAACGGTGTTCGTATTTTTTCCCTAGGCCATTCTGGTTAAGCGTTTGGAGAAGCAGAATTGCGAAAAATTTTTTGCCTTCTCAACCATTTCTTGTCTTCAAACTCCCATATCTCGCGAACCGATTGACCTAACACAAAAATTCCTATTGCATCTGAAAGTAGTAACTCGCCCGATTACAACGGTATGTGTATATTTTCCCTAGCCCATTCTGGTTAAGCGTTTGGAGCAGCAGAATTGCGAAAAATTTGTTGTCTTCTCAACCGTTTCTTAGCTTCAAAGTCCCATATCTCGCGAACGGATTGACCAAACCGAAAAATTCCTGCTGCGTCTGAAAGTAGAAACTCGCCCGATTACAACGGTATGCGTATTTTTTCCCTAGGCCATTCTGGTTAAGCGTTTGGAGCAGCAGAATTGCGAAAAATTTTTTGCCTTCTCAACCATTTCTTGTCTTCAAACTCCCATATCTCGCGAACCGATTGACCTAACCCAAAAATTCCTATTGCGTCTGAAAGTAGAAACTCGCCCGATTACAACGGTATGTGTATTTTTTCCCTAAGCCATTCTGGTTAAGCGTTTGGAGCAGCAGAATTGCGAAAAATTTTATGCCTTCTCAACCATTTCTTGGCTTCAAACTTCCATATCTCGCGAACGGATTGACCTAACCCAAAAATTCCTGCTGCGTGTGAAAGTAGAAACTCGCCCGATTACAACGGTATGTGTATTTTTTCCCTAGCCCATTCTGGTTAAGCGTTTGGAGCAGCAGAATTGCGAAAAATTTGTTGTCTTCTCAACCATTTCTTAGCTTCAAAGTCCCATATCTCGCGAACGGATTGACAAAACCGAAAAATTCCTGCTGCGTCTGAAAGTAGAAACTCGCCCGATTACAACGGTGTTCGTATTTTTTCCCTAGGCCATTCTGGTTAAGCGTTTGGAGCAGCAGAATTGCGAAAAATTTTTTGCCTTCTCAACCATTTCTTGTCTTCAAACTCCCATATCTCGCGAACCGATTGACCTAACACAAAAATTCCTGCTGCGTGTGAAAGTAGAAACTCGCCCGATTACAACGGTATGTGTATTTTTTCCCTAGCCCATTCTGGTTAAGCGTTTGGAGCAGCAGAATTGCGAAAAATTTGTTGTCTTCTCAACCATTTCTTAGCTTCAAAGTCCCATATCTCGCGAACGGATTGACAAAACCGAAAAATTCCTGCTGCGTCTGAAAGTAGAAACTCGCCCGATTACAACGGTGTTCGTATTTTTTCCCTAGGCCATTCTGGTTAAGCGTTTGGAGCAGCAGAATTGCGAAAAATTTTTTGCCTTCTCAACCATTTCTTGTCTTCAAACTCCCATATCTCGCGAACCGATTGACCTATCACAAAAATTCCTATTGCATCTGAAAGTAGTAACTCGCCCGATTACAAGGGTATGTGTATATTTTCCCTAGCCCATTCTGGTTAAGCGTTTGGAGCAGCAGAATTGCGAAAAATTTGTTGTCTTCTCAACCGTTTCTTAGCTTCAAAGTCCCATATCTCGCGAACGGATTGACCAAACCGAAAAATTCCTGCTGCGTCTGAAAGTAGAAACTCGCCCGATTACAACGGTATGCGTATTTTTTCCCTAGGCCATTCTGGTTAAGCGTTTGGAGCAGCAGAATTGCGAAAAATTTTTTGCCTTCTCAACCATTTCTTGTCTTCAAACTCCCATATCTCGCGAACCGATTGACCTAACCCAAAAATTCCTATTGCGTCTGAAAGTAGAAACTCGCCCGATTACAACGGTATGTGTATTTTTTCCCTAAGCCATTCTGGTTAAGCGTTTGGAGCAGCAGAATTGCGAAAAATTTTATGCCTTCTCAACCATTTCTTGGCTTCAAACTTCCATATCTCGCGAACGGATTGACCTAACCCAAAAATTCCTGCTGCGTGTGAAAGTAGAAACTCGCCCGATTACAACGGTATGTGTATTTTTCCCCTAGCCCATTCTGGTTAAGCGTTTGGAGCAGCAGAATTGCGAAAAATTTGTTGTCTTCTCAACCATTTCTTAGCTTCAAAGTCCCATATCTCGCGAACGGATTGACAAAACCGAAAAATTCCTGCTGCGTCTGAAAGTAGAAACTCGCCCGATTACAACGGTGTTCGTATTTTTTCCCTAGGCCATTCTGGTTAAGCGTTTGGAGCAGCAGAATTGCGAAAAATTTTTTGCCTTCTCAACCATTTCTTGTCTTCAAACTCCCATATCTCGCGAACCGATTGACCTAACACAAAAATTCCTATTGCATCTGAAAGTAGTAACTCGCCCGATTACAACGGTATGTGTATATTTTCCCTAGCCCATTCTGGTTAAGCGTTTGGAGCAGCAGAATTGCGAAAAATTTGTTGTCTTCTCAACCGTTTCTTAGCTTCAAAGTCCCATATCTCGCGAACGGATTGACCAAACCGAAAAATTCCTGCTGCGTCTGAAAGTAGAAACTCGCCCGATTACAACGGTATGCGTATTTTTTCCCTAGGCCATTCTGGTTAAGCGTTTGGAGCAGCAGAATTGCGAAAAATTTTTTGCCTTCTCAACCATTTCTTGTCTTCAAACTCCCATATCTCGCGAACCGATTGACCTAACCCAAAAATTCCTATTGCATCTGAAAGTAGTAACTCGCCCGATTACAACGGTATGTGTATATTTTCCCTAGCCCATTCTGGTTAAGCGTTTGGAGCAGCAGAATTGCGAAGAATTTGTTGTCTTCTCAACCGTTTCTTAGCTTCAAAGTCCCATATCTGGCGAACGGATTGACCAAACACAAAAATTCCTGCT
Source organism: Ptiloglossa arizonensis (assembly GCF_051014685.1). Classification (NCBI taxonomy): domain Eukaryota; kingdom Metazoa; phylum Arthropoda; class Insecta; order Hymenoptera; family Colletidae; genus Ptiloglossa; species Ptiloglossa arizonensis. Next base: position 33,199 of record NW_027479275.1, on the reverse strand, counting down.
GCATCTGAAAGTAGACACTCGCCCGATTACAACGGTATGCGTATTTTTTCCCTAGCCCATTCTGGTTAAGCGTTTGGAGCAGCAGAATTGCGAAAAATTTGTTGTCTTCTCAACCGTTTCTTAGCTTCAAAGTCCCATATCTCGCGAACGGATTGACCAAACCGAAAAATTCCTGCTGCGTCTGAAAGTAGAAACTCGCCCGATTACAACGGTATGCGTATTTTTTCCCTAGGCCATTCTGGTTAAGCGTTTGGAGCAGCAGAATTGCGAAAAATTTTTTGCCTTCTCAACCATTTCTTGTCTTCAAACTCCCATATCTCGCGAACCGATTGACCTAACCCAAAAATTCCTATTGCGTCTGAAAGTAGAAACTCGCCCGATTACAACGGTATGTGTATTTTTTCCCTAAGCCATTCTGGTTAAGCGTTTGGAGCAGCAGAATTGCGAAAAATTTTATGCCTTCTCAACCATTTCTTGGCTTCAAACTTCCATATCTCGCGAACGGATTGACCTAACCCAAAAATTCCTGCTGCGTGTGAAAGTAGAAACTCGCCCGATTACAACGGTATGTGTATTTTTCCCCTAGCCCATTCTGGTTAAGCGTTTGGAGCAGCAGAATTGCGAAAAATTTGTTGTCTTCTCAACCATTTCTTAGCTTCAAAGTCCCATATCTCGCGAACGGATTGACAAAACCGAAAAATTCCTGCTGCGTCTGAAAGTAGAAACTCGCCCGATTACAACGGTGTTCGTATTTTTTCCCTAGGCCATTCTGGTTAAGCGTTTGGAGCAGCAGAATTGCGAAAAATTTTTTGCCTTCTCAACCATTTCTTGTCTTCAAACTCCCATATCTCGCGAACCGATTGACCTAACACAAAAATTCCTATTGCATCTGAAAGTAGTAACTCGCCCGATTACAACGGTATGTGTATATTTTCCCTAGCCCATTCTGGTTAAGCGTTTGGAGCAGCAGAATTGCGAAAAATTTGTTGTCTTCTCAACCGTTTCTTAGCTTCAAAGTCCCATATCTCGCGAACGGATTGACCAAACCGAAAAATTCCTGCTGCGTCTGAAAGTAGAAACTCGCCCGATTACAACGGTATGCGTATTTTTTCCCTAGGCCATTCTGGTTAAGCGTTTGGAGCAGCAGAATTGCGAAAAATTTTTTGCCTTCTCAACCATTTCTTGTCTTCAAACTCCCATATCTCGCGAACCGATTGACCTAACCCAAAAATTCCTATTGCATCTGAAAGTAGTAACTCGCCCGATTACAACGGTATGTGTATATTTTCCCTAGCCCATTCTGGTTAAGCGTTTGGAGCAGCAGAATTGCGAAGAATTTGTTGTCTTCTCAACCGTTTCTTAGCTTCAAAGTCCCATATCTGGCGAACGGATTGACCAAACACAAAAATTCCTGCTGCATCTGAAAGTAGACACTCGCCCGATTACAACGGTATGCGTATTTTTTCCCTAGCCCATTCTGGTTAAGCGTTTGGAGCAGCAGAATTGCGAAAAATTTGTTGTCTTCTCAACCATTTCTTAGCTTCGAAGTTCCATATCTCGCGAACGGATTGACCAAACCGAAAAATTCCTGCTGCGTCTGAAAGTAGAAACTCGCCCGATTACAACGGTGTTCGTATTTTTTCCCTAGGCCATTCTGGTTAAGCGTTTGGAGAAGCAGAATTGCGAAAAATTTTTTGCCTTCTCAACCATTTCTTGTCTTCAAACTCCCATATCTCGCGAACCGATTGACCTAACACAAAAATTCCTATTGCATCTGAAAGTAGTAACTCGCCCGATTACAAGGGTATGTGTATATTTTCCCTAGCCCATTCTGGTTAAGCGTTTGGAGCAGCAGAATTGCGAAAAATTTGTTGTCTTCTCAACCGTTTCTTAGCTTCAAAGTCCCATATCTCGCGAACGGATTGACCAAACCGAAAAATTCCTGCTGCGTCTGAAAGTAGAAACTCGCCCGATTACAACGGTATGCGTATTTTTTCCCTAGGCCATTCTGGTTAAGCGTTTGGAGCAGCAGAATTGCGAAAAATTTTTTGCCTTCTCAACCATTTCTTGTCTTCAAACTCCCATATCTCGCGAACCGATTGACCTAACCCAAAAATTCCTATTGCGTCTGAAAGTAGAAACTCGCCCGATTACAACGGTATGTGTATTTTTTCCCTAAGCCATTCTGGTTAAGCGTTTGGAGAAGCAGAATTGCGAAAAATTTTTTGCCTTCTCAACCATTTCTTGTCTTCAAACTCCCATATCTCGCGAACCGATTGACCTAACACAAAAATTCCTATTGCATCTGAAAGTAGTAACTCGCCCGATTACAAGGGTATGTGTATATTTTCCCTAGCCCATTCTGGTTAAGCGTTTGGAGCAGCAGAATTGCGAAAAATTTGTTGTCTTCTCAACCGTTTCTTAGCTTCAAAGTCCCATATCTCGCGAACGGATTGACCAAACCGAAAAATTCCTGCTGCGTCTGAAAGTAGAAACTCGCCCGATTACAACGGTATGCGTATTTTTTCCCTAGGCCATTCTGGTTAAGCGTTTGGAGCAGCAGAATTGCGAAAAATTTTTTGCCTTCTCAACCATTTCTTGTCTTCAAACTCCCATATCTCGCGAACCGATTGACCTAACCCAAAAATTCCAATTGCACCTGAAAGTAGAAACTCACCCGATTACAAAGGTATGGGTGTTTTTTCCCTAGACCATCCTGGTTAAGCGTTTGGAGCAGCAGAATTGCGAAAAATTTGTTGTCTTCTCAACCATTTCTTAGCTTCAAACTCCCATATCTCGTGAAGGGATTGACCTAACCCAAAAATTCCTATTGCATCTCAAAGTAGAAACTCGCCCGATTACAACGGTATGTGTATTTTTTCCCTAGGCCATTCTGGTTAAGCGTTTGGAGCAGCAGAATTGCGAAAAATTTTTTGCCTTCTCAACCATTTCTTGGCTTCAAACTCCCATATCTCGCGAACGGATTGACCTAACCCAAACATTCCTATTGCATCTGAAAGTAGAAACTCGCCCTATTACAGCGGTACGTGTATTTTTCCCTAGGCCATTCTGGTTAAGCTTTTGGAGCAGCAGAATTGCGAAAAATTTTTTGCCTTCTCAAGCATTTCTTAGCTTCAAAGAACCATATCTCGCGAACGGATTGACCAAACCCAAAAATTCCTGTTGCATCTGAAAGTAGAAACTCGCCCGATTACAACGGTATGTGTATTTTTTCCCTAGGCCATTCTGGTTAAGCGTTTGAAGCAGCAGAATTGCGAAAAATTTTTTGCCTTCTCAACCATTTCTTGGCTTCAAACTCCCATATCTCGCGAACGGATTGACCTAACCCAAAAATTCCTATTGCATCTGAAAGTAGAGACTCGCCCGATTACAACGGTATGTGTATTTTTTCCCCAGGCCATTCTGGTTAAGCGTTTGGAGCAGCAGAAGTGCGAAAAATTTTTTGCCTTCCCAACCATTTCTTAGCTTCAAAGTCCCATATCTCGCGAACGGATTGACCAAACCCAAAAATTCCTGTTGCATCTGAAAGTAGAAACTCGCCCGATTACAACGGTATGTGTATTTTTTCCCTAGGCCATTCTGGTTAAGCGTTTGAAGCAGCAGAATTGCGAAAAATTTTTTGCCTTCTCAAACATTTCTTGGCTTCAAACGTTCATATCTCGCGAACGGATTGACATAACCCAAAAATTCCTATTGCGTCTGAAAGTAGAAACTCGCCCGATTACAACGGTATGTGTATTTTTTCCCTAGGCCATTCTGGTTAAGCGTTTGGAGCAGCAGAAGTGCGAAAAATTTGTTGTCTTCTCAACCATTTCTTAGCTTCAAACTCCCATATCTCGTGAAGGGATTGACCTAACCCAAAAATTCCTATTGCATCTGAAAGTAGAAACTCACCCGATTACAAAGGTATGGGTGTTTTTTCCCTAGGCCATCCTGGTTAAGCGTTTGGAGCAGCAGAATTGCGAAGAATTTGTTGTCTTCTGAACCATTTCTTAGCTTCAAACTCCCATATCTCGCGAACGGATTGACCTAACCAAAAAATTCCTATTGCACCTGAAAGTAGAAACTCGCCCGATTACAACGGTATGGGTATTTTTTCCCTAGGCCATTCTGGTTAAGCGTTTGGAGCAGCAGAATTACGAAAAATTTTTTGCCTTCTCAACCATTTCTTGGCTTCAAACTCCCATATCTCGCGATCGGATTGACCTAACCCAAAAATTCCTGTTGCGTCTGAAAGTAGAAACTCGCCCGATTACAACGGTATGTGTATTTTTCCCCTAGCCCATTCTGGTTAAGCGTTTGGAGCAGCAGAATTGCGAAAGATTTGTTGTCTTCTCAACTATTTCTTAGCTTCAAAGTCCCATATCTCGCGAACGGATTGACCAAACCCAAAAATTCCAATTGCACCTGAAAGTAGAAACTCACCCGATTACAAAGGTATGGGTGTTTTTTCCCTAGGCCATCCTGGTTAAGCGTTTGGAGCAGCAGAATTGCGAAAAATTTGTTGTCTTCTCAACCATTTCTTAGCTTCAAACTCCCATATCTCGTGAAGGGATTGACCTAACCCAAAAATTCCTATTGCATCTCAAAGTAGAAACTCGCCCGATTACAACGGTATGTGTATATTTTCCCTTGACCATTCTGGTTAAGCGTTTGGAGCAGCAGAATTGCGAAGAATTTGTTGTCTTCTGAACCATTTCTTAGCTTCAAACTCCCATATCTCGCGAACGGATTGACCTAACCAAAAAATTCCTATTGCACCTGAAAGTAGAAACTCGCCCGATTACAACGGTATGGGTATTTTTTCCCTAGGCCATACTGGTTAAGCGTTTGGAGCAGCAGAATTACGAAAAATTTTTTGCCTTCTCAACCATTTCTTGGCTTCAAACTCCCATATCTCGCGATCGGATTGACCAAACCCAAAAATTCCTGCTTCGTCTGAAAGTAGAAACTCGCCCGATTACAACGGTATGCGTATTTTTTCCCTAGGCCATTCTCTATAAGCGTTTGGAGCAGCAGAATTGCGAAAAATTTGTTCTCTTCTCTTCCATTTCTTAGCTTCAAACTCCCATATCTCGCGAACGGATTGACCTAACCCAAAATTTCCTATTGCATTTGAAAGTAGAAACTCGCCCGATTACAACGGTATGTGTATATTTTCCCTTGACCATTCTGGTTAAGCGTTTGGAGCAGCCGAATTGCGAAGAATTTGTTGTCTTCTGAACCATTTCTTAGCTTCAAACTCCCATATCTCGCGAACGGATTGACCTAACCAAAAAATTCCTATTGCACCTGAAAGTAGAAACTCGCCCGATTACAACGGTATGGGTATTTTTTCCCTAGGCCATTCTGGTTAAGCGTTTGGAGCAGCAGAATTACGAAAAATTTTTTGCCTTCTCAACCATTTCTTGGCTTCAAACTCCCATATCTCGCGATCGGATTGACCTAACCCAAAAATTCCTGTTGCGTCTGAAAGTAGAAACTCGCCCGATTACAACGGTATGTGTATTTTTTCCCTAGGCCATTCAGGTTAAGCGTTTGGAGCAGCAGAATTGCGAAAAATTTTTTGCCTTCTCAACCATTTCTTGGCTTCAAACACCCATATCTCGCGAACGGATTGACCTAACCCAAAAATTACTGTTGCGTCTGAAAGTAGAAACTCGCCCGATTACAACGGGATGTGAATTTTCTCCCTAGCCCATTCTGGTTAAGCGTTTGGAGCAGCAGAAGTGCGAAAAATTTTTTGCCTTCTCAACCATTTCTTAGCTTCAAAGTCCCATATCTCGCGAACGGATTGACCAAACCCAAAAATTCCTACTGCGTCTGAAAGTAGAAACTCGCCCGATTACAACGGTATGTGTATATTTTCCCTTGGCCATTCTGGTTAAGCGTTTGGAGCAGCAGAATTGCGAAGAATTTGTTGTCTTCTGAACCATTTCTTAGCTTCAAACTCCCATATCTCGCGAACGGATTGACCTAACCAAAACATTCCTATTGCACCTGAAAGTAGAAACTCGCCCGAATACAACGGTATGGGTATTTTTTCCCTAGGCCATTCAGGTTAAGCGTTTGGAGCAGCAGAATTGCGAAAAATTTTTTGCCTTCTCAACCATTTCTTAGCTTCAAACTCCCATATCTCGCGAACGGATTGACCTAACCCAAAATTTCCTATTGCATTTGAAAGTAGAAACTCGCCCGATTACAACTTTATGCGTATTTTTTCCCTAGGCCATTCTGGTTAAGCGCAGGAGCAGCAGAAGTGCGACCAATTTGTTGTCTTCTCAACCATTTCTTAGCTTCAAACTCCCATATCTCGCGAACGGATTGACCTAACCCAAAAATTCCTATTGCACCTGAAAGTAGAAACTCACCCGATTACAAAGGTATGGGTGTTTTTTCCCTAGGCCATTCTGGTTAAGCTTTTGGAGCAGCAGAAGTGCGAAAAATATGTTGTCTTCTCAACCATTTCTTAGTTTCAAACTCCCATATCTCGTGAAGGGATTGACCTAACCCAAAAATTCCTATTGCATCTGAATATAGCAACTCGCCCGATTACAACGGTATGTGTATATTTTCCCTTGACCATTCTGGTTAAGCGTTTGGAGCAGCAGAATTGCGAAGAATTTGTTGTCTTCCGAACCATTTCTTAGCTTCAAACTCCCATATCTCGCGAACGGATTGACCTAACCAAAAAATTCCTATTGCACCTGAAAGTAGAAACTCGCCCGAATACAACGGTATGGGTATTTTTTCCCTAGGCCATTCTGGTTAAGCGTTTGGAGCAGCAGAATTACGAAAAATTTTTTGCCTTCTCAGCCATTTCTTGGCTTCAAACTCCCATATCTCGCGATCGGATTGACCTAACCCAAAAATTCCTGTTGCGTCTGAAAGTGGAAGCTCGCCCGATTACAACTTTATGCGCATTTTTTCCCTAGGCCATTCTGGTTAAGCGCTGGAGCAGCAGAAGTGCGAAAAATATGTTGTCTTCTCAACCATTTCTTAGATTCAAACTCCCATATCTCGCGAACGGATTGACCTAACCCAAAAATTGCTATTGCACCTGAAAGTAGAGACTCACCCGATTACAACGGTATGGGTATTTTTTCCCTAGGACATTCAGGTTAAGCGTTTGGAGCAGCAGAAGTGCGACCAATTTGTTGTCTTCTCAACCATTTCTTAGCTTCAAACTCCCATATCTCGCGAACGGATTGACCTAACCCAAAAATTCCTATTGCACCTGAAAGTAGAAACTCACCCGATTACAAAGGTAAGGGTGTTTTTTCCCTAGGCCATTCTGGTTAAGCGTTTGGAGCAGCAGAAGTGCGAAAAATATGTTGTCTTCTCAACCATTTCTTAGATTCAAACTCCCATATCTCGTGAAGGGATTGACCTAACCCAAAAATTCCTATTGCATCTGAATGCAGCAACTCGCCCGATTACAACGGTATGTGTATATTTTCCCTTGACCATTCTGGTTAAGCGTTTGGAGCAGCAGAATTGCGAAGAATTTGTTGTCTTCCGAACCATTTCTTAGCTTCAAACTCCCATATCTCGCGAACGGATTGACCTAACCAAAAAATTCCTATTGCACCTGAAAGTAGAAACTCGCCCGATTACAACGGGATGTGAATTTTCTCCCTAGCCCATTCTGGTTAAGCGTTTGGAGCAGCAGAAGTGCGAAAAATTTTTTGCCTTCTCAACCATTTCTTAGCTTCAAAGTCCCATATCTCGCGAACGGATTGACCAAACCCAAAAATTCCTACTGCGTCTGAAAGTAGAAACTCGCCCGATTACAACGGTATGTGTATATTTTCCCTTGGCCATTCTGGTTAAGCGTTTGGAGCAGCAGAATTGCGAAGAATTTGTTGTCTTCTGAACCATTTCTTAGCTTCAAACTCCCATATCTCGCGAACGGATTGACCTAACCAAAACATTCCTATTGCACCTGAAAGTAGAAACTCGCCCGAATACAACGGTATGGGTATTTTTTCCCTAGGCCATTCAGGTTAAGCGTTTGGAGCAGCAGAATTGCGAAAAATTTTTTGCCTTCTCAACCATTTCTTAGCTTCAAACTCCCATATCTCGCGAACGGATTGACCTAACCCAAAATTTCCTATTGCATTTGAAAGTAGAAACTCGCCCGATTACAACTTTATGCGTATTTTTTCCCTAGGCCATTCTGGTTAAGCGCAGGAGCAGCAGAAGTGCGACCAATTTGTTGTCTTCTCAACCATTTCTTAGCTTCAAACTCCCATATCTCGCGAACGGATTGACCTAACCCAAAAATTCCTATTGCACCTGAAAGTAGAAACTCACCCGATTACAAAGGTATGGGTGTTTTTTCCCTAGGCCATTCTGGTTAAGCTTTTGGAGCAGCAGAAGTGCGAAAAATATGTTGTCTTCTCAACCATTTCTTAGTTTCAAACTCCCATATCTCGTGAAGGGATTGACCTAACCCAAAAATTCCTATTGCATCTGAATATAGCAACTCGCCCGATTACAACGGTATGTGTATATTTTCCCTTGACCATTCTGGTTAAGCGTTTGGAGCAGCAGAATTGCGAAGAATTTGTTGTCTTCCGAACCATTTCTTAGCTTCAAACTCCCATATCTCGCGAACGGATTGACCTAACCAAAAAATTCCTATTGCACCTGAAAGTAGAAACTCGCCCGAATACAACGGTATGGGTATTTTTTCCCTAGGCCATTCTGGTTAAGCGTTTGGAGCAGCAGAATTACGAAAAATTTTTTGCCTTCTCAGCCATTTCTTGGCTTCAAACTCCCATATCTCGCGATCGGATTGACCTAACCCAAAAATTCCTGTTGCGTCTGAAAGTGGAAGCTCGCCCGATTACAACTTTATGCGCATTTTTTCCCTAGGCCATTCTGGTTAAGCGCTGGAGCAGCAGAAGTGCGACAAATTTGTTGTCTTCTCAACCATTTCTTAGCTTCAAACACCCATATCTCGCGAACGGATTGACCTAACCCAAAAATTGCTATTGCACCTGAAAGTAGAGACTCACCCGATTACAACGGTATGGGTATTTTTTCCCTAGGACATTCAGGTTAAGCGTTTGGAGCAGCAGAAGTGCGACCAATTTGTTGTCTTCTCAACCATTTCTTAGCTTCAAACTCCCATATCTCGCGAACGGATTGACCTAACCCAAAAATTCCTATTGCACCTGAAAGTAGAAACTCACCCGATTACAAAGGTAAGGGTGTTTTTTCCCTAGGCCATTCTGGTTAAGCGTTTGGAGCAGCAGAAGTGCGAAAAATATGTTGTCTTCTCAACCATTTCTTAGATTCAAACTCCCATATCTCGTGAAGGGATTGACCTAACCCAAAAATTCCTATTGCATCTGAATGTAGCAACTCGCCCGATTACAACGGTATGTGTATATTTTCCCTTGACCATTCTGGTTAAGCGTTTGGAGCAGCAGAATTGCGAAGAATTTGTTGTCTTCCGAACCATTTCTTAGCTTCAAACTCCCATATCTCGCGAACGGATTGACCTAACCAAAAAATTCCTATTGCACCTGAAAGTAGAAACTCGCCCGAATACAACGGTATGGGTATTTTTTCCCTAGGCCATTCTGGTTAAGCGTTTGGAGCAGCAGAATTACGAAAAATTTTTTGCCTTCTCAGCCATTTCTTGGCTTCAAACTCCCATATCTCGCGATCGGATTGACCTAACCCAAAAATTCCTGTTGCGTCTGAAAGTAGAAGCTCGCCCGATTACAACTTTATGCGCATTTTTTCCCTAGGCCAATCTGGTTAAGCGCTGGAGCAGCAGAAGTGCGACAAATTTGTTGTCTTCTCAACCATTTCTTAGCTTCAAACTCCCATATCTCGCGAACGGATTGACCTAACCCAAAAATTGCTATTGCATCTGAAAGTAGAAACTCGCCCGAATACAACGGTATGGGTATTTTTTCCCTAGGACATTCAGGTTAAGCGTTTGGAGCAGCAGAATTGCGAAAAATTTTTTGCCTTCTCAACCATTTCTTGGGTTCAAACTCCCATATCTCGCGAACGGATTGACCAAATCCAAAAATTCCTGCTGCGTCTGAAAGTAGAAACTCGCCCGATTACAACCTTATGCGTATTTTTTCCCGAGGCAATTCTGGTTAAGCGCTGGAGCAGCAGAAGTGCGACAAATTTGTTGTGGTCTCAACCATTTCTTAGCTTCAAACTCCCATATCTCGCGAACGGATTGACCAAACCCAAAAATTCCTATTGCACCTGAAAGTAGAAACTCGCCCGATTACAACGGTATGGGTATTTTTTCCCTAGGCCATTCTGGTTAAGCGTTTGGAGCAGCAGAATTGCGAAAAATTTTTTGCCTCCTCAACCATTTCTTGGCTTCAAACTCCCATATCTCGCGAACGGATTGACCTAACCCAAAAATTCCTATTCCATCTGAAAGTAGAAACTCGCCCGGTTACATCGGTATGTGTATTTTTTCCCTAGGCCGCTCTGGTTAAGCGTTTGGAGCAGCAGAAATGCGAAAAATTTTATGCCTTCTCAACCATTTCTTGGCTTCAAACTTCTATATCTCGCGAACGGATAGACCTAACCCAAAAATTCCTGCTGCGTGTGAAAGTAGAAACTCGCCCGATTACAACGGTATGTGTATTTTTTCCCTAGCCCATTCTGGTTAAGCGTTTGGAGCAGCAGAATTGCGAAAAATTTGTTGTCTTCTCAACCATTTCTTAGCTTCAAAGTCCCATATCTCGCGAACGGATTGACCAAACCGAAAAATTCCTGCTGCGTCTGAAAGTAGAAACTCGCCCGATTACAACGGTATGCGTATTTTTTCCCTAGGCCATTCTGGTTAAGCGCAGGAGCAGCAGAAGTGCGACCAATTTGTTGTCTTCTCAACCATTTCTTAGCTTCAAACTCCCATATCTCGCGAACGGATTGACCTAACCCAAAAATTCCTATTGCACCTGAAAGTAGAAACTCACCCGATTACAAAGGTATGGGTGTTTTTTCCCTAGGCCATTCTGGTTAAGCTTTTGGAGCAGCAGAAGTGCGAAAAATATGTTGTCTTCTCAACCATTTCTTAGTTTCAAACTCCCATATCTCGTGAAGGGATTGACCTAACCCAAAAATTCCTATTGCATCTGAATGTAGCAACTCGCCCGATTACAACGGTATGTGTATATTTTCCCTTGACCATTCTGGTTAAGCGTTTGGAGCAGCAGAATTGCGAAGAATTTGTTGTCTTCCGAACCATTTCTTAGCTTCAAACTCCCATATCTCGCGAACGGATTGACCTAACCAAAAAATTCCTATTGCACCTGAAAGTAGAAACTCGCCCGAATACAACGGTATGGGTATTTTTTCCCTAGGCCATTCTGGTTAAGCGTTTGGAGCAGCAGAATTACGAAAAATTTTTTGCCTTCTCAGCCATTTCTTGGCTTCAAACTCCCATATCTCGCGATCGGATTGACCTAACCCAAAAATTCCTGTTGCGTCTGAAAGTAGAAGCTCGCCCGATTACAACTTTATGCGCATTTTTTCCCTAGGCCATTCTGGTTAAGCGCTGGAGCAGCAGAAGTGCGACAAATTTGTTGTCTTCTCAACCATTTCTTAGCTTCAAACACCCATATCTCGCGAACGGATTGACCTAACCCAAAAATTGCTATTGCACCTGAAAGTAGAGGCTCACCCGATTACAACGGTATGGGTATTTTTTCCCTAGGACATTCAGGTTAAGCGTTTGGAGCAGCAGAAGTGCGACCAATTTGTTGTCTTCTCAACCATTTCTTAGCTTCAAACTCCCATATCTCGCGAACGGATTGACCTAACCCAAAAATTCCTATTGCACCTGAAAGTAGAAACTCACCCGATTACAAAGGTATGGGTGTTTTTTCCCTAGGCCATTCTGGTTAAGCGTTTGGAGCAGCAGAAGTGCGAAAAATATGTTGTCTTCTCAACCATTTCTTAGTTTCAAACTCCCATATCTCGTGAAGGGATTGACCTAACCCAAAAATTCCTATTGCATCTGAATGTAGCAACTCGCCCGATTACAACGGTATGTGTATATTTTCCCTTGACCATTCTGGTTAAGCGTTTGGAGCAGCAGAATTGCGAAGAATTTGTTGTCTTCCGAACCATTTCTTAGCTTCAAACTCCCATATCTCGCGAACGGATTGACCTAACCAAAAAATTCCTATTGCACCTGAAAGTAGAAACTCGCCCGAATACAACGGTATGGGTATTTTTTCCCTAGGCCATTCTGGTTAAGCGTTTGGAGCAGCAGAATTACGAAAAATTTTTTGCCTTCTCAGCCATTTCTTGGCTTCAAACTCCCATATCTCGCGATCGGATTGACCTAACCCAAAAATTCCTGTTGCGTCTGAAAGTAGAAGCTCGCCCGATTACAACTTTATGCGCATTTTTTCCCTAGGCCAATCTGGTTAAGCGCTGGAGCAGCAGAAGTGCGACAAATTTGTTGTCTTCTCAACCATTTCTTAGCTTCAAACTCCCATATCTCGCGAACGGATTGACCTAACCCAAAAATTGCTATTGCATCTGAAAGTAGAAACTCGCCCGAATACAACGGTATGGGTATTTTTTCCCTAGGACATTCAGGTTAAGCGTTTGGAGCAGCAGAATTGCGAAAAATTTTTTGCCTTCTCAACCATTTCTTGGGTTCAAACTCCCATATCTCGCGAACGGATTGACCAAATCCAAAAATTCCTGCTGCGTCTGAAAGTAGAAACTCGCCCGATTACAACCTTATGCGTATTTTTTCCCTAGGCAATTCTGGTTAAGCGCTGGAGCAGCAGAAGTGCGACAAATTTGTTGTGGTCTCAACCATTTCTTAGCTTCAAACTCCCATATCTCGCGAACGGATTGACCAAACCCAAAAATTCCTATTGCACCTGAAAGTAGAAACTCGCCCGATTACAACGGTATGGGTATTTTTTCCCTAGGCCATTCTGGTTAAGCGTTTGGAGCAGCAGAATTGCGAAAAATTTTTTGCCTCCTCAACCATTTCTTGGCTTCAAACTCCCATATCTCGCGAACGGATTGACCTAACCCAAAAATTCCTATTCCATCTGAAAGTAGAAACTCGCCCGGTTACATCGGTATGTGTATTTTTTCCCTAGGCCGTTCTGGTTAAGCGTTTGGAGCAGCAGAAATGCGAAAAATTTTATGCCTTCTCAACCATTTCTTGGCTTCAAACTTCTATATCTCGCGAACGGATAGACCTAACCCAAAAATTCCTGCTGCGTGTGAAAGTAGAAACTCGCCCGATTACAACGGTATGTGTATTTTTTCCCTAGCCCATTCTGGTTAAGCGTTTGGAGCAGCAGAATTGCGAAAAATTTGTTGTCTTCTCAACCATTTCTTAGCTTCAAAGTCCCATATCTCGCGAACGGATTGACCAAACCGAAAAATTCCTGCTGCGTCTGAAAGTAGAAACTCGCCCGATTACAACGGTATGCGTATTTTTTCCCTAGGCCATTCTGGTTAAGCGCAGGAGCAGCAGAAGTGCGACCAATTTGTTGTCTTCTCAACCATTTCTTAGCTTCAAACTCCCATATCTCGCGAACGGATTGACCTAACCCAAAAATTCCTATTGCACCTGAAAGTAGAAACTCACCCGATTACAAAGGTATGGGTGTTTTTTCCCTAGGCCATTCTGGTTAAGCTTTTGGAGCAGCAGAAGTGCGAAAAATATGTTGTCTTCTCAACCATTTCTTAGTTTCAAACTCCCATATCTCGTGAAGGGATTGACCTAACCCAAAAATTCCTATTGCATCTGAATGTAGCAACTCGCCCGATTACAACGGTATGTGTATATTTTCCCTTGACCATTCTGGTTAAGCGTTTGGAGCAGCAGAATTGCGAAGAATTTGTTGTCTTCCGAACCATTTCTTAGCTTCAAACTCCCATATCTCGCGAACGGATTGACCTAACCAAAAAATTCCTATTGCACCTGAAAGTAGAAACTCGCCCGAATACAACGGTATGGGTATTTTTTCCCTAGGCCATTCTGGTTAAGCGTTTGGAGCAGCAGAATTACGAAAAATTTTTTGCCTTCTCAGCCATTTCTTGGCTTCAAACTCCCATATCTCGCGATCGGATTGACCTAACCCAAAAATTCCTGTTGCGTCTGAAAGTAGAAGCTCGCCCGATTACAACTTTATGCGCATTTTTTCCCTAGGCCATTCTGGTTAAGCGCTGGAGCAGCAGAAGTGCGACAAATTTGTTGTCTTCTCAACCATTTCTTAGCTTCAAACACCCATATCTCGCGAACGGATTGACCTAACCCAAAAATTGCTATTGCACCTGAAAGTAGAGACTCACCCGATTACAACGGTATGGGTATTTTTTCCCTAGGACATTCAGGTTAAGCGTTTGGAGCAGCAGAAGTGCGACCAATTTGTTGTCTTCTCAACCATTTCTTAGCTTCAAACTCCCATATCTCGCGAACGGATTGACCTAACCCAAAAATTCCTATTGCACCTGAAAGTAGAAACTCACCCGATTACAAAGGTATGGGTGTTTTTTCCCTAGGCCATTCTGGTTAAGCGTTTGGAGCAGCAGAAGTGCGAAAAATATGTTGTCTTCTCAACCATTTCTTAGTTTCAAACTCCCATATCTCGTGAAGGGATTGACCTAACCCAAAAATTCCTATTGCATCTGAATGTAGCAACTCGCCCGATTACAACGGTATGTGTATATTTTCCCTTGACCATTCTGGTTAAGCGTTTGGAGCAGCAGAATTGCGAAGAATTTGTTGTCTTCCGAACCATTTCTTAGCTTCAAACTCCCATATCTCGCGAACGGATTGACCTAACCAAAAAATTCCTATTGCACCTGAAAGTAGAAACTCGCCCGAATACAACGGTATGGGTATTTTTTCCCTAGGCCATTCTGGTTAAGCGTTTGGAGCAGCAGAATTACGAAAAATTTTTTGCCTTCTCAGCCATTTCTTGGCTTCAAACTCCCATATCTCGCGATCGGATTGACCTAACCCAAAAATTCCTGTTGCGTCTGAAAGTAGAAGCTCGCCCGATTACAACTTTATGCGCATTTTTTCCCTAGGCCAATCTGGTTAAGCGCTGGAGCAGCAGAAGTGCGACAAATTTGTTGTCTTCTCAACCATTTCTTAGCTTCAAACTCCCATATCTCGCGAACGGATTGACCTAACCCAAAAATTGCTATTGCATCTGAAAGTAGAAACTCGCCCGAATACAACGGTATGGGTATTTTTTCCCTAGGACATTCAGGTTAAGCGTTTGGAGCAGCAGAATTGCGAAAAATTTTTTGCCTTCTCAACCATTTCTTGGGTTCAAACTCCCATATCTCGCGAACGGATTGACCAAATCCAAAAATTCCTGCTGCGTCTGAAAGTAGAAACTCGCCCGATTACAACCTTATGCGTATTTTTTCCCTAGGCAATTCTGGTTAAGCGCTGGAGCAGCAGAAGTGCGACAAATTTGTTGTGGTCTCAACCATTTCTTAGCTTCAAACTCCCATATCTCGCGAACGGATTGACCAAACCCAAAAATTCCTATTGCACCTGAAAGTAGAAACTCGCCCGATTACAACGGTATGGGTATTTTTTCCCTAGGCCATTCTGGTTAAGCGTTTGGAGCAGCAGAATTGCGAAAAATTTTTTGCCTCCTCAACCATTTCTTGGCTTCAAACTCCCATATCTCGCGAACGGATTGACCTAACCCAAAAATTCCTATTCCATCTGAAAGTAGAAACTCGCCCGGTTACATCGGTATGTGTATTTTTTCCCTAGGCCGTTCTGGTTAAGCGTTTGGAGCAGCAGAAATGCGAAAAATTTTATGCCTTCTCAACCATTTCTTGGCTTCAAACTTCTATATCTCGCGAACGGATAGACCTAACCCAAAAATTCCTGCTGCGTGTGAAAGTAGAAACTCGCCCGATTACAACGGTATGTGTATTTTTTCCCTAGCCCATTCTGGTTAAGCGTTTGGAGCAGCAGAATTGCGAAAAATTTGTTGTCTTCTCAACCATTTCTTAGCTTCAAAGTCCCATATCTCGCGAACGGATTGACCAAACCGAAAAATTCCTGCTGCGTCTGAAAGTAGAAACTCGCCCGATTACAACGGTATGCGTATTTTTTCCCTAGGCCATTCTGGTTAAGCGCAGGAGCAGCAGAAGTGCGACCAATTTGTTGTCTTCTCAACCATTTCTTAGCTTCAAACTCCCATATCTCGCGAACGGATTGACCTAACCCAAAAATTCCTATTGCACCTGAAAGTAGAAACTCACCCGATTACAAAGGTATGGGTGTTTTTTCCCTAGGCCATTCTGGTTAAGCTTTTGGAGCAGCAGAAGTGCGAAAAATATGTTGTCTTCTCAACCATTTCTTAGTTTCAAACTCCCATATCTCGTGAAGGGATTGACCTAACCCAAAAATTCCTATTGCATCTGAATGTAGCAACTCGCCCGATTACAACGGTATGTGTATATTTTCCCTTGACCATTCTGGTTAAGCGTTTGGAGCAGCAGAATTGCGAAGAATTTGTTGTCTTCCGAACCATTTCTTAGCTTCAAACTCCCATATCTCGCGAACGGATTGACCTAACCAAAAAATTCCTATTGCACCTGAAAGTAGAAACTCGCCCGAATACAACGGTATGGGTATTTTTTCCCTAGGCCATTCTGGTTAAGCGTTTGGAGCAGCAGAATTACGAAAAATTTTTTGCCTTCTCAGCCATTTCTTGGCTTCAAACTCCCATATCTCGCGATCGGATTGACCTAACCCAAAAATTCCTGTTGCGTCTGAAAGTAGAAGCTCGCCCGAATACAACGGTATGGGTATTTTTTCCCTAGGACATTCAGGTTAAGCGTTTGGAGCAGCAGAATTGCGAAAAATTTTTTGCCTTCTCAACCATTTCTTGGGTTCAAACTCCCATATCTCGCGAACGGATTGACCAAATCCAAAAATTCCTGCTGCGTCTGAAAGTAGAAACTCGCCCGATTACAACCTTATGCGTATTTTTTCCCTAGGCAATTCTGGTTAAGCGCTGGAGCAGCAGAAGTGCGACAAATTTGTTGTGGTCTCAACCATTTCTTAGCTTCAAACTCCCATATCTCGCGAACGGATTGACCAAACCCAAAAATTCCTATTGCACCTGAAAGTAGAAACTCGCCCGATTACAACGGTATGGGTATTTTTTCCCTAGGCCATTCTGGTTAAGCGTTTGGAGCAGCAGAATTGCGAAAAATTTTTTGTCTTCTCAACCATTTCTTAGCTTCAAACTCCCATATCTCGCGAACGGATTGACCTAACCCAAAAATTCCTATTGCAACTGAAAGTAGGAACTCGCCCGATTACAACGATATGGGTATTTTTTCCCTAGGCAATTCTGGCTAAGCGTTTGGAGCAGCAGAATTGCGAAAAATTTCTTGCCTTCTCAACCATTTCTTGGCTTCAAACTCCCATATCTCGCGAACGGATTGACCTAACCCAAAAATTCCTATTGCAACTGAAAGTAGAAAATCGCCCGATTACAACGGTATGGGTATTTTTTCCCTAGGCCATTCTGGCTAAGCGTTTGGAGCAGCAGAATTGCGAAAAATTTTTTGCCTTCTCAACCATTTCTTGGCTTCAAACTCCCATATCTCGCGATCGGATTGACCTAACCCTAAAATTCCTGTTGCGTCTGAAAGTAGAAACTCGCCCGATTACAACGGTATGTGTATTTTTTCCCTAGGCAATTCTGGTCAAGCGCTGGAGCAGCAGAAGTGCGACAAATTTGTTGTGGTCTCAACCATTTCTTAGCTTCAAACTCCCATATCTCGCGAACGGATTGACCAAACCCAAAAATTCCTATTGCACCTGAAAGTAGAAACTCGCCCGATTACAACGGTATGGGTATTTTTTCCCTAGGCCATTCTGGTTAAGCGTTTGGAGCAGCAGAATTGCGAAAAATTTTTTGCCTCCTCAACCATTTCTTGGCTTCAAACTCCCATATCTCGCGAACGGATTGACCTAACCCAAAAATTCCTATTCCATCTGAAAGTAGAAACTCGCCCGGTTACATCGGTACGTGTATTTTTTCCCTAGGCCATTCTGGTTAAGCGTTTGGAGCAGCAGAATTGCGAAAAATTTTATGGCTTCTCAACCATTTCTTGGCTTCAAACTTCTATATCTCGCGAACGGATAGACCTAACCCAAAAATTCCTGCTGCGTGTGAAAGTAGAAACTCGCCCGATTACAACGGTATGTGTATTTTTTCCCTAGGCCATTCTGGTTAAGCGTTTGGAGCAGCAGAATTGCGAAAAATTTGTTGTCTTCTCAACCATTTCTTAGCTTCAAAGTCCCATATCTCGCGAACGGATTGACCAAACCGAAAAATTCCTGCTGCGTCTGAAAGTAGAAACTCGCCCGATTACAACGGTATGCGTATTTTTTCCCTAGGCCATTCTGGATAAGCGTTTGGAGCAGCAGAATTGCGAAAAATTTTTTGTCTTCTCAACCATTTCTTAGCTTCAAACTCCCATATCTCGCGAACGGATTGACCTAACCCAAAAATTCCTATTGCAACTGAAAGTAGGAACTCGCCCGATTACAACGATATGGGTATTTTTTCCCTAGGCAATTCTGGCTAAGCGTTTGGAGCAGCAGAATTGCGAAAAATTTCTTGCCTTCTCAACCATTTCTTGGCTTCAAACTCCCATATCTCGCGAACGGATTGACCTAACCCAAAAATTCCTATTGCAACTGAAAGTAGAAAATCGCCCGATTACAACGGTATGGGTATTTTTTCCCTAGGCCATTCTGGCTAAGCGTTTGGAGCAGCAGAATTGCGAAAAATTTTTTGCCTTCTCAACCATTTCTTGGCTTCAAACTCCCATATCTCGCGATCGGATTGACCTAACCCTAAAATTCCTGTTGCGTCTGAAAGTAGAAACTCGCCCGATTACAACGGTATGTGTATTTTTTCCCTAGCCCATTCTGGTTAAGCGTTTGGAGCAGCAGAGTTGCGAAAGATTTGTTGTCTTCTCAACCATTTCTTAGCTTGAAAGTCCCATATCTCGCGAACGGATTGACCAAACCCAAAAATTCCTGCTGCGTCTGAAAGTAGAAACTCGCCCGATTACAACGGTATGCGTATTTTTTCCCTAGGCCATTCTGGATAAGCGTTTGGAGCATCAGAATTGCGAAAAATTTGTTCTCTTCTCTTCCATTTCTTAGCTTCAAACTCCCATATCTCGCGAACGGATTGACCTAACCCAAAAATTCCTATTGCAACTGAAATTAGAAAATCGCCCGATTACAACGGTATGGGTATTTTTTCCCTAGGCCATTCTGGCTAAGCGTTTGGAGCAGCAGAATTGCGAAAAATTTTTTGCCTTCTCAACCATTTCTTGGCTTCAAACTCCCATATCCCGCGATCGGATTGACCTAACCCAAAAATTCCTGTTGCATTTGAAAGTAGAAACTCGCCCGATTACAATGGTACGTGTATTTTTCCCCTAGGCCATTCTGGTTAAGCGATTGGAGCAGCAGAATTGCGAAAAATTTGTTGTCTTCTCAACCATTTCTTAGCTTCAAAGTCCCATATCTCGCGAACGGATTGACCAAACCCAAAAATTCCTGCTGCGTCTGAAAGTAGAAACTCGCCCGATTACAACTTTATGCGTATTTTTTCCCTAGGCCATTCTGGTTAAGCGCTGGAGCAGCAGAAGTGCGACAAATTTGTTGTCTTCTCAACCATTTCTTAGCTTCAAACTCCCATATCTCGCGAACGGATTGACCTAACCCAAAAATTCCTATTGCACCTGAAAGTAGAAACTCACCCGATTACAAAGGTATGGGTGTTTTTTCCCTAGGCCTTTCTGGTTAAGCCTTTGGAGCAGCACAAGTGCGAAAAATTTGTTGTCTTCTCAACCATTTCTTAGCTTCAAACTCCCATATCTCGCGAACGGATTGACCTAACCAAAAAATTCCTATTGCACCTGAAAGTAGAAACTCGCCCGATTACAACGGTATGGGTGTTTTTTCCCTAGGCCATTCTGGTTAAGCGTTTGGAGCAGCAGAATTACGAAAAATGTTTTGCCTTCTCAACCATTTCTTGGCTTCAAACTCCCATATCTCGCGATCGGATTGACCTAACCCAAAAATTCCTGTTGCGTCTGAAAGTAGAAACTCGCCCGATTACAACGGTATGCGTATTTTTTCCCTAGGCCATTCTGGATAAGCGTTTGGAGCATCAGAATTGCGAAAAATTTGTTCTCTTCTCTTCCATTTCTTAGCTTCAAACTCCCATATCTCGCGAACGGATTGACCTAACCCAAAATTTCCTATTGCATTTGAAAGTAGAAACTCGCCCGATTACAACGGTACGTGTATTTTTCCCCTAGGCCATTCTGGTTAAGCGATTGGAGCAGCAGAATTGCGAAAAATTTGTTGTCTTCTCAACCATTTCTTAGCTTCAAAGTCCCATATCTCGCGAACGGATTGACCTAACCCAAAATTTCCTATTGCATTTGAAAGTAGAAACTCGCCCGATTACAATGGTACGTGTATTTTTCCCCTAGGCCATTCTGGTTAAGCGATTGGAGCAGCAGAATTGCGAAAAATTTGTTGTCTTCTCAACCATTTCTTAGCTTCAAAGTCCCATATCTCGCGAAAGGATTGACCAAACCCAAAAATTCCTGCTGCGACTGAAAGTAGAATCCCGCCCGATTACAACTTTATGCGTATTTTTTCCCTAGGCCATTCTGGTTAAGCGCTGGAGCAGCAGAAGTGCGACAAATTTGTTGTCTTCTCAACCATTTCTTAGCTTCAAACTCCCATATCTCGCGAACGGACTGACCTAACCCAAAAATTCCTATTGCAACTGAAAGTAGAAAATCGCCCGATTACAACGGTATGGGTATTTTTTTCCCTAGGCCATTCTGGCTAAGCGTTTGGAGCAGCAGAATTGCGAAAAATTTTTTGCCTTCTCAACCATTTCTTGGCTTCAAACTCCCATATCTCGCGATCGGATTGACCTAACCCTAAAATTCCTGTTGCGTCTGAAAGTAGAAACTCGCCCGATTACAACGGTATGTGTATTTTTTCCCTAGCCCATTCTGGTTAAGCGTTTGGAGCAGCAGAGTTGCGAAAGATTTGTTGTCTTCTCAACCATTTCTTAGCTTGAAAGTCCCATATCTCGCGAACGGATTGACCAAACCCAAAAATTCCTGCTGCGTCTGAAAGTAGAAACTCGCCCGATTACAACGGTATGCGTATTTTTTCCCTAGGCCATTCTGGATAAGCGTTTGGAGCATCAGAATTGCGAAAAATTTGTTCTCTTCTCTTCCATTTCTTAGCTTCAAACTCCCATATCTCGCGAACCGGATTGACCTAACCCAAAAATTCCTATTTGCAACTGAAATTAGAAAATCGGCCCGATTACAACGGTATGGGTATTTTTTCCCTAGGCCATTCTGGCTAAGCGTTTGGAGCAGCAGAATTGCGAAAAATTTTTGCCTTCTCAACCATTTCTTGGCTTCAAAACTCCCATATCCCGCGATCGGATTGACCTACCCAAAAATTCCTGTTGCATTTGAAAGGTAGAAAAACTCGGCCCGATTACAATGGTACGTGTATTTTTCCCCTAGGCCATTCTGGTTAAGCGATTGGAGCAGCAGAATTGCGAAAAATTTGTTGTCTTCTCAACCATTTCTTAGCTTCAAAGTCCCATATCTCGCGGAAACGGATTGACCAAACCCAAAAATTCCTGCTGCGTCTGAAAGTAGAAACTCGCCCGATTACAACTTTATGCGTATTTTTTCCCTAGGCCATTCTGGTTAAGCGCTGGAGCAGCAGAAGTGCGACAAATTTGTTGTCTTCTCAACCATTTCTTAGCTTCAAAACTCCCATATCTCGCGAACGGATTGACCTAACCCAAAAATTCCTATTGCACCTGAAAGTAGAAAACTCACCCGATTACAAAGGTATGGGTGTTTTTTCCCTAGGCCTTCTGGTTTAAGCCTTTGGAGCAGCACAAGTGCGAAAAATTTGTTGTCTTCTCAACCATTTCTTAGCTTCAAACTCCCATATCTCGCGAACGGATTGGACCTAACCAAAAAATTCCTATTGCACCTGAAAGTAGAAACTCGCCCCGATTACAACGGTATGGGTGTTTTTTTCCCTAGGGCCATTCTGGTTAAGCGTTTGAGCAGCAGAATTACGAAAAAATTTTTTTGCCTTCTCAAAACCATTTCTTTGGCTTCAAACTCCCCATTATCTTCGCGATCGGATTGACCTAACCCAAAAAATTTCCTGTTGCGTCTGAAAGTAGAAAACTCGCCCGATTACAACGGTATGCGTATTTTTTTTTCCCTAGGCCATTCTGGATAAGCGTTTTGGAGCATCAGAATTGCGAAAATTTGTTCTCTTCTCTTCCATTTCTTAGCTTCAAACTCCCATATCTCGCGAACGGATTGACCTAACCCAAAATTTCCTATTGCATTTGAAAGTAGAAACTCGCCCGATTACAACGGTACGTGTATTTTTCCCCTAGGCCATTCTGGTTAAGCGATTGGAGCAGCAGAATTGCGAAAAATTTGTTGTCTTCTCAACCATTTCTTAGCTTCAAAGTCCCATATCTCGCGAACGGATTGACCTAACCCAAAATTTCCTATTGCATTTGAAAGTAGAAACTCGCCCGATTACAATGGTACGTGTATTTTTCCCCTAGGCCATTCTGGTTAAGCGATTGGAGCAGCAGAATTGCGAAAAATTTGTTGTCTTCTCAACCATTTCTTAGCTTCAAAGTCCCATATCTCGCGAAAGGATTGACCAAACCCAAAAATTCCTGCTGCGACTGAAAGTAGAAACCCGCCCGATTACAACTTTATGCGTATTTTTTCCCTAGGCCATTCTGGTTAAGCGCTGGAGCAGCAGAAGTGCGACAAATTTGTTGTCTTCTCAACCATTTCTTAGCTTCAAACTCCCATATTTCGCGAACGGATTGACCTAACCCAAAAATTCCTATTGCACCTGAAAGTAGAAACTCACCCGATTACAAAGGTATGGGTGTTTTTTCCCTAGGCCTTTCTGGTTAAGCGTTTGGAGCAGCAGAAGTGCGAAAAATTTGTTGTCTTCTCAACCATTTCTTAGCTTCAAACTCCCATATCTCGTGAAGGGATTGACCTAACCCAAAAATTCCTATTGCATCTGAAAGTAGAAACTCGCCCGATTACAACGGTATGTGTATATTTTCCCTTGACCATTCTGGTTAAGCGTTTGGAGCAGCAGAATTGCGAAGAATTTGTTGTCTTCTGAACCATTTCTTAGCTTCAAACTCCCATATCTCGCGAACGGATTGACCTAACCAAAAAATTCCTATTGCACCTGAAAGTAGAAACTCGCCCGATTACAACGGTATGGGTATTTTTTCCCTAGGCCATTCTGGTTAAGCGTTTGGAGCAGCAGAATTACGAAAAATTTTTTGCCTTCTCAACCATTTCTTGGCTTCAAACTCCCATATCTCGCGATCGGATTGACCTAACCCAAAAATTCCTGTTGCATCTGAAAGTAGAAACTCGCCCGATTACAACGGTATGTGTATTTTTTCCCTAGCCCAATCTGGTTAAGCGTTTGGAGCAGCAGAGTTGCGAAAGATTTGTTGTCTTCTCAACCATTTCTTAGCTTCAAAGTCCCATATCTCGCGAACGGATTGACCAAACCCAAAAATTCCTGCTGCGTCTGAAAGTAGAAACTCGCCCGATTACAACGGTATGCGTATTTTTTCCCTAGGCCATTCTGGTTAAGCGTTTGGAGCAGCAGAATTACGAAAAATTTTTTGCCTTCTCAACCATTTCTTGGCTTCAAACTCCCATATCTCGCGATCGGATTGACCTAACCCAAAAATTCCTGTTGCATCTGAAAGTAGAAACTCGCCCGATTACAACGGTATGTGTATTTTTTCCCTAGGCCATTCTGGATAAGCGTTTGGAGCAGCAGAATTGCGAAAAGTTTGTTCTCTTCTCTTCCATTTCTTAGCTTCAAACTCCCATATCTCGCGAACGGATTGACCTAACCCAAAAATTCCTATTGCAACTGAAAGTAGAAAATCGCCCGATTACAACGGTATGGGTATTTTTTCCCTAGGCCATTCTGGCTAAGCGTTTGGAGCAGCAGAATTGCGAAAAATTTTTTGCCTTCTCAACCATTTCTTGGCTTCAAACTCCCATATCTCGCGATCGGATTGACCTAACCCAAAAATTCCTGTTGCGTCTGAAAGTAGAAACTCGCCCGATTACAACGGTATGTGTATTTTTTCCCTAGCCCATTCTGGTTAAGCGTTTGGAGTACCAGAGTTGCGAAAGATTTGTTGTCTTCTCAACCATTTCTTAGCTTCAAAGTCCCATATCTCGCGAACGGATTGACCAAACCCAAAAATTCCTGCTGCGTCTGAAAGTAGAAACTCGCCCGATTGAAACGGTATGCGTATTTTTTCCCTAGGCCATTCTGGATAAGCGTTTGGAGCATCAGAATTGCGAAAAATTTGTTCTCTTCTCTTCCATTTCTTAGCTTCAAACTCCCATATCTCGCGAACGGATTGACCTAACCCAAAAATTCCTATTGCAACTGAAATTAGAAAATCGCCCGATTACAACGGAATGGGTATTTTTTCCCTAGGCCATTCTGGCTAAGCGTTTGGAGCAGCAGAATTGAGAAAAATTTTTTGCCTTCTCAACCATTTCTTGGCTTCAAACTCCCATATCTCGCGATCGGATTGACCTAACCCAAAAATTCCTGTTGCGTCTGAAAGTAGAAACTCGCCCGATTACAACGGTATGTGTATTTTTTCCCTAGCCCATTCTGGTTAAGCGTTTGGAGCAGCAGAGTTGCGAAAGATTTTTTGTCTTCTCAACCATTTCTTAGCTTCAAAGTCCCATATCTCGCGAACGGATTGACCAAACCCAAAAATTCCTGCTGCGTCTGAAAGTAGAAACTCGCCCGATTACAACGGTATGCGTATTTTTTCCCTAGGCCATTCTGGATAAGCGTTTGGAGCATCAGAATTGCGAAAAATTTGTTCTCTTCTCTTCCATTTCTTAGCTTCAAACTCCCATATCTCGCGAACGGATTGACCTAACCCAAAATTTCCTATTGCATTTGAAAGTAGAAACTCGCCCGATTACAACGGTACGTGTATTTTTCCCCTAGGCCATTCTGGTTAAGCGATTGGAGCAGCAGAATTGCGAAAAATTTGTTGTCTTCTCAACCATTTCTTAGCTTCAAAGTCCCATATCTCGCGAACGGATTGACCTAACCCAAAATTTCCTATTGCATTTGAAAGTAGAAACTCGCCCGATTACAATGGTACGTGTATTTTTCCCCTAGGCCATTCTGGTTAAGCGATTGGAGCAGCAGAATTGCGAAAAATTTGTTGTCTTCTCAACCATTTCTTAGCTTCAAAGTCCCATATCTCGCGAACGGATTGACCAAACCCAAAAATTCCTGCTGCGTCTGAAAGTAGAAACCCGCCCGATTACAACTTTATGCGTATTTTTTCCCTAGGCCATTCTGGTTAAGCGCTGGAGCAGCAGAAGTGCGACAAATTTGTTGTCTTCTCAACCATTTCTTAGTTTCAAACTCCCATATCTCGCGAACGGATTGACCTAACCCAAAAATTCCTATTGCACCTGAAAGTAGAAACTCACCCGATTACAAAGGTATGGGTGTTTTTTCCCTAGGCCTTTCTGGTTAAGCGTTTGGAGCAGCAGAAGTGCGAAAAATTTGTTGTCTTCTCAACCATTTCTTAGCTTCAAACTCCCATATCTCGTGAAGGGATTGACCTAACCCAAAAATTCCTATTGCATCTGAAAGTAGAAACTCGCCCGATTACAACGGTATGTGTATTTTTTCCCTAGCCCAATCTGGTTAAGCGTTTGGAGCAGCAGAGTTGCGAAAGATTTGTTGTCTTCTCAACCATTTCTTAGCTTCAAAGTCCCATATCTCGCGAACGGATTGACCAAACCCAAAAATTCCTGCTGCGTCTGAAAGTAGAAACTCGCCCGATTACAACGGTATGCGTATTTTTTCCATAGGCCATTCTGGATAAGCGTTTGGAGCAGCAGAATTGCGAAAAATTTGTTCTATTCTCTTCCATTTCTTAGCTTCAAACTCCCATATCTCGCCAACGGATTGACCTAACCCAAAAATTCCTATTGCAACTGAAAGTAGAAAATCGCCCGATTACAACGGTATGGGTATTTTTTCCCTAGGCCATTCTGGCTAAGCGTTTGGAGCAGCAGAATTGCAAAAAATTTTTTGCCTTCTCAACCATTTCTTGGCTTCAAACTCCCATATCTCGCAATCGGATTGACCTAACCCAAAAATTCCTGTTGCGTCTGAAAGTAGAAACTCGCCCGATTACAACGGTATGTGTATTTTTTCCCTAGCCCATTCTGGTTAAGCGTTTGGAGCAGCAGAGTTGCGAAAGATTTGTTGTCTTCTCAACCATTTCTTAGCTTCAAAGTCCCATATCTCGCGAACGGATTGACCAAACCCAAAATTTCCTATTGCATTTGAAAGTAGAAACTCGCCCGATTACAACGGTACGTGTATTTTTCCCCTAGGCCATTCCGGTTAAGCGATTGGAGCAGCAGAATTGCGAAAAATTTGTTGTCTTCTCAACCATTTCTTAGCTTCAAAGTCCCATATCTCGCGAACGGATTGACCAAACCCAAAAATTCCTGCTGCGTCTGAAAGTAGAAACTCGCCCGATTACAACTTTATGCGCATTTTTTCCCTAGGCCTTTCTGGTTAAGCGCTGGAGCAGCAGAAGTGCGACAAATTTGTTGTCTTCTCAACCATTTCTTAGCTTCAAACTCCCATATCTCGCGAACGGATTGACCTAACCCAAAAATTGCTATTGCACCTGAAAGTAGAGACTCACCCGATTACAACGGTATGGGTATTTTTTCCCTAGGCCATTCAGGTTAAGCGTTTGGAGCAGCAGAATTGCGAAAAATTTTTTGCCTTCTCAACCATTTCTTGGCTTCAAACTCCCATATCTCGCGAACGGATTGACCAAATCCAAAAATTCCTGCTGCGTCTGAAAGTAGAAACTCGCCCGATTACAACCTTATGCGTATTTTTTCCCTAGGCCATTCTGGTTAAGCGCTGGAGCAGCAGAAGTGCGACAAATTTGTTGTCTTCTCAACCATTTCTTAGCTTCAAACTCCCACATCTCGCGAACGGATTGACCTAACCCAAAAATTCCTATTGCACCTGAAAGTAGAGACTCACCCGATTACAACGGTATGGGTATTTTTTCCCTAGGCCATTCTGGTTAAGCGTTTGGAGCAGCAGAAGTGCGAAAAATTTGTTGTCTTCTCAACCATTTCTTAGCTTCAAAGTCCCATATCTCGCGAACGGATTGACCTAACCCAAAATTTCCTATTGCATTTGAAAGTAGAAACTCGCCCGATTACAATGGTACGTGTATTTTTCCCCTAGGCCATTCTGGTTAAGCGATTGGAGCAGCAGAATTGCGAAAAATTTGTTGTCTTCTCAACCATTTCTTAGCTTCAAAGTCCCATATCTCGCGAACGGATTGACCAAACCCAAAAATTCCTGCTGCGTCTGAAAGTAGAAACCCGCCCGATTACAACTTTATGCGTATTTTTTCCCTAGGCCATTCTGGTTAAGCGCTGGAGCAGCAGAAGTGCGACAAATTTGTTGTCTTCTCAACCATTTCTTAGTTTCAAACTCCCATATCTCGCGAACGGATTGACCTAACCCAAAAATTCCTATTGCACCTGAAAGTAGAAACTCACCCGATTACAAAGGTATGGGTGTTTTTTCCCTAGGCCTTTCTGGTTAAGCGTTTGGAGCAGCAGAAGTGCGAAAAATTTGTTGTCTGCTCAACCATTTCTTAGCTTCAAACTCCCATATCTCGTGAAGGGATTGACCTAACCCAAAAATTCCTATTGCATCTGAAAGTAGAAACTCGCCCGATTACAACGGTATGTGTATTTTTTCCCTAGCCCAATCTGGTTAAGCGTTTGGAGCAGCAGAGTTGCGAAAGATTTGTTGTCTTCTCAACCATTTCTTAGCTTCAAAGTCCCATATCTCGCGAACGGATTGACCAAACCCAAAAATTCCTGCTGCGTCTGAAAGTAGAAACTCGCCCGATTACAACGGTATGCGTATTTTTTCCATAGGCCATTCTGGATAAGCGTTTGGAGCAGCAGAATTGCGAAAAATTTGTTCTATTCTCTTCCATTTCTTAGCTTCAAACTCCCATATCTCGCCAACGGATTGACCTAACCCAAAAATTCCTATTGCAACTGAAAGTAGAAAATCGCCCGATTACAACGGTATGGGTATTTTTTCCCTAGGCCATTCTGGCTAAGCGTTTGGAGCAGCAGAATTGCAAAAAATTTTTTGCCTTCTCAACCATTTCTTGGCTTTAAACTCCCATATCTCGCAATCGGATTGACCTAACCCAAAAATTCCTGTTGCGTCTGAAAGTAGAAACTCGCCCGATTACAACGGTATGTGTATTTTTTCCCTAGCCCATTCTGGTTAAGCGTTTGGAGCAGCAGAGTTGCGAAAGATTTGTTGTCTTCTCAACCATTTCTTAGCTTCAAAGTCCCATATCTCGCGAACGGATTGACCAAACCTAAAATTTCCTATTGCATTTGAAAGTAGAAACTCGCCCGATTACAACGGTACGTGTATTTTTCCCCTAGGCCATTCTGGTTAAGCGATTGGAGCAGCAGAATTGCGAAAAATTTGTTGTCTTCTCAACCATTTCTTAGCTTCAAAGTCCCATATCTCGCGAACGGATTGACCAAACCCAAAAATTCCTGCTGCGTCTGAAAGTAGAAACTCGCCCGATTACAACTTTATGCGCATTTTTTCCCTAGGCCTTTCTGGTTAAGCGCTGGAGCAGCAGAAGTGCGACAAATTTGTTGTCTTCTCAACCATTTCTTAGCTTCAAACTCCCATATCTCGCGAACGGATTGACCTAACCCAAAAATTGCTATTGCACCTGAAAGTAGAGACTCACCCGATTACAACGGTATGGGTATTTTTTCCCTAGGCCATTCAGGTTAAGCGTTTGGAGCAGCAGAATTGCGAAAAATTTTTTGCCTTCTCAACCATTTCTTGGCTTCAAACTCCCATATCTCGCGAACGGATTGACCAAATCCAAAAATTCCTGCTGCGTCTGAAAGTAGAAACTCGCCCGATTACAACCTTATGCGTATTTTTTCCCTAGGCCATTCTGGTTAAGCGCTGGAGCAGCAGAAGTGCGACAAATTTGTTGTCTTCTCAACCATTTCTTAGCTTCAAACTCCCATATCTCGCGAACGGATTGACCTAACCCAAAAATTCCTATTGCACCTGAAAGTAGAAACTCACCCGATTACAAAGGTATGGGTGTTTTTTCCCTAGGCCTTTCTGGTTAAGCGTTTGGAGCAGCAGAAGTGCGAAAAATTTGTTGTCTTCTCAACCATTTCTTAGCTTCAAACTCCCATATCTCGTGAAGGGATTGACCTAACCCAAAAATTCCTATTGCATCTGAAAGTAGAAACTCGCCCGATTACAACGGTATGTGTATTTTTTCCCTAGCCCAATCTGGTTAAGCGTTTGGAGCAGCAGAGTTGCGAAAGATTTGTTGTCTTCTCAACCATTTCTTAGCTTCAAAGTCCCATATCTCGCGAACGGATTGACCAAACCCAAAAATTCCTGCTGCGTCTGAAAGTAGAAACTCGCCCGATTACAACGGTATGCGTATTTTTTCCATAGGCCATTCTGGATAAGCGTTTGGAGCAGCAGAATTGCGAAAAATTTGTTCTATTCTCTTCCATTTCTTAGCTTCAAACTCCCATATCTCGCCAACGGATTGACCTAACCCAAAAATTCCTATTGCAACTGAAAGTAGAAAATCGCCCGATTACAACGGTATGGGTATTTTTTCCCTAGGCCATTCTGGCTAAGCGTTTGGAGCAGCAGAATTGCAAAAAATTTTTTGCCTTCTCAACCATTTCTTGGCTTCAAACTCCCATATCTCGCAATCGGATTGACCTAACCCAAAAATTCCTGTTGCGTCTGAAAGTAGAAACTCGCCCGATTACAACGGTATGTGTATTTTTTCCCTAGCCCATTCTGGTTAAGCGTTTGGAGCAGCAGAGTTGCGAAAGATTTGTTGTCTTCTCAACCATTTCTTAGCTTCAAAGTCCCATATCTCGCGAACGGATTGACCAAACCCAAAATTTCCTATTGCATTTGAAAGTAGAAACTCGCCCGATTACAACGGTACGTGTATTTTTCCCCTAGGCCATTCTGGTTAAGCGATTGGAGCAGCAGAATTGCGAAAAATTTGTTGTCTTCTCAACCATTTCTTAGCTTCAAAGTCCCATATCTCGCGAACGGATTGACCAAACCCAAAAATTCCTGCTGCGTCTGAAAGTAGAAACTCGCCCGATTACAACTTTATGCGCATTTTTTCCCTAGGCCTTTCTGGTTAAGCGCTGGAGCAGCAGAAGTGCGACAAATTTGTTGTCTTCTCATCCATTTCTTAGCTTCAAACTCCCATATCTCGCGAACGGATTGACCTAACCCAAAAATTGCTATTGCACCTGAAAGTAGAGACTCACCCGATTACAACGGTATGGGTATTTTTTCCCTAGGCCATTCAGGTTAAGCGTTTGGAGCAGCAGAATTGCGAAAAATTTTTTGCCTTCTCAACCATTTCTTGGCTTCAAACTCCCATATCTCGCGAACGGATTGACCAAATCCAAAAATTCCTGCTGCGTCTGAAAGTAGAAACTCGCCCGATTACAACCTTATGCGTATTTTTTCCCTAGGCCATTCTGGTTAAGCGCTGGAGCAGCAGAAGTGCGACAAATTTGTTGTCTTCTCAACCATTTCTTAGCTTCAAACTCCCATATCTCGCGAACGGATTGACCTAACCCAAAAATTCCTATTGCACCTGAAAGTAGAAACTCACCCGATTACAAAGGTATGGGTGTTTTTTCCCTAGGCCTTTCTGGTTAAGCGTTTGGAGCAGCAGAAGTGCGAAAAATTTGTTGTCTTCTCAACCATTTCTTAGCTTCAAACTCCCATATCTCGTGAAGGGATTGACCTAACCCAAAAATTCCTATTGCATCTGAAAGTAGAAACTCGCCCGATTACAACGGTATGTGTATTTTTTCCCTAGCCCAATCTGGTTAAGCGTTTGGAGCAGCAGAGTTGCGAAAGATTTGTTGTCTTCTCAACCATTTCTTAGCTTCAAAGTCCCATATCTCGCGAACGGATTGACCAAACCCAAAAATTCCTGCTGCGTCTGAAAGTAGAAACTCGCCCGATTACAACGGTATGCGTATTTTTTCCCTAGGCCATTCTGGATAAGCGTTTGGAGCAGCAGAATTGCGAAAAATTTGTTCTCTTCTCTTCCATTTCTTAGCTTCAAACTCCCATATCTCGCCAACGGATTGACCTAACCCAAAAATTCCTATTGCAACTGAAAGTAGAAAATCGCCCGATTACAACGGTATGGGTATTTTTTCCCTAGGCCATTCTGGCTAAGCGTTTGGAGCAGCAGAATTGCAAAAAATTTTTTGCCTTCTCAACCATTTCTTGGCTTCAAACTCCCATATCTCGCAATCGGATTGACCTAACCCAAAAATTCCTGTTGCGTCTGAAAGTAGAAACTCGCCCGATTACAACGGTATGTGTATTTTTTCCCTAGCCCATTCTGGTTAAGCGTTTGGAGCAGCAGAGTTGCGAAAGATTTGTTGTCTTCTCAACCATTTCTTAGCTTCAAAGTCCCATATCTCGCGAACGGATTGACCAAACCCAAAATTTCCTATTGCATTTGAAAGTAGAAACTCGCCCGATTACAACGGTACGTCGATTTTTCCCCTAGGCCATTCTGGTTAAGCGATTGGAGCAACAGAATTGCGAAAAATTTGTTGTCTTCTCAACCATTTCTTAGCTTCAAAGTCCCATATCTCGCGAACGGATTGACCAAACCCAAAAATTCCTGCTGCGTCTGAAAGTAGAAACTCGCCCGATTACAACTTTATGCGCATTTTTTTCCCTAGGCCTTTTCTGGTTAAGCCGCTGGAGCAGCAGAAGTGCGACAAATTTTGTTGTCTTCTCAACCAATTTCTTAGCTTCAAACTCCCATATCTCGCGAAACGGATTGACCTAAAACCCCAAAAAAATTGCTATTGCACCTGAAAGTAGAGCACTCACCCGATTACAACGGTATGGGTATTTTTTTTCCCTAGGCCATTCAGGTAAAGGCGTTTTGGGAGCAGCAGGAATTGCGAAAAAATTTTTTGCCTTCTCAACCATTTCTTGGCTTCAAAACTCCCCATATCTCGCGGAACGGATTGACCAAATCCAAAAAATTCCTGCTGCGTCTGAAAGTAGAAACTCGCCCGATTACAACCTTATGCGTATTTTTTCCCTAGGCCATTCTGGTTAAGGCGCTGGAGCAGCAGAAGTGCGACAAATTTGTTGTCTTCTCAAACCATTTTCTTAGCTTTCAAACTCCCCACATCTCGCGAAACGGATTGACCTAACCCAAAAATTCCCTATTGCACCTGAAAGTAGAGACTCACCCCGATTACAACGGTATGGGGTATTTTTTTCCCTAGGCCATTCTGGTTAAGCGTTTGGGAGCAGCAAGAAGTGCGAAAAAAATTTGTTGCCTTCTCAACCATTTCTTAGCTTCAACTCCCATATCTCGCGAAACGGATTGACTTAACCCAAAAATTCCTATTGCACCTGAAAGTAGAAAACTCGCCCGATTACAACGGTATGGGTATTTTTTCCCTAGGCCATTCCTGGTTAAAGCGGTTTGGAGCAGCAGAATTGCGAAAAATTTTTTGCCTTCTCAAACCATTTCTTGGCTTCAAGCTCCCATATCTCGCGAAACGGATTGAACCTAACCCAAAAATTCCTATTCCATTCTGAAAGTAGAAACTCGCCCGGGTTACAGCGGTATGTGTATTTTTTTCCCCTAGGCCATTCTGGTTAAGCGTTTGGAGCAGCAGAATTGCGAAAAATTTTATGCCTTCTCAAACCCATTTTCTTGGCTTCAAACTTCTATATCTCCGCGATACGGATTGACCTAACCCAAAAATCCTGCTGCGGGGTGAAAGTAGAAACTCGCCCGATTACAACGGTATGGTGTATTTTTTT